>NC_090740.1:108700672-108733172 GCF_036898095.1 Palaemon carinicauda | reverse complement strand
TAGTTGGATTTCTTAACAAAATTGATTGAAACGTGATAAAATAACCACGGAATCAGTTTACTAAATCATTGAGATGGGTATTGATACATAAACTTTTTGCGTGAACACTTTGTACGACAGGAAAATAAAATGTAACTGTTTTATTCGAGATTAATGACCGGGAAAATTTTATTTCTGAATGTTTTTGTGAATTATAAAACAAAGTTTCCTCTGCCTGTGTGATAAGTATTTGAAGTACGTCTATTATAAATGTAAAGTGGAAAGGAAGAATGATTTACCTTCCCAATGACACCATAAAAATTAAATGAATCGAACTAAATTGTTGATAATAAGACATTTTCATAGAGTCCATGCAGGGTTCATAGTCATTGTGATTCATTGAGCCGCCACCACTTGGAGTAGCCCTTGGAGGAAAATCCTCCTAGGAGTAGCCGGTATTGTCTTTTCCCCGGAGTAGAGATCTCCAGATGAGCGGTAAGGGCTAAAGGGGACCCAGGCTGGTCAATGTGCCCTGGTACTAGGAGGCCTGTTCATCTGGACATTTGCATGAGTACTCCTAATACAATCTTTACAGGCTAGTAGTAGAAAACGGCCGCATACAAGGATAGTACCACGTTCAGGTCGGTCGTGTTAGATGAATAATTATAACTAAGGTGTGGAAGGGGACCCTGGCCGGTCAATGTGCCCTGGTACTAGGAGGTCTAAAGGGGACCCTGGCCGGTCAATGCGCTCTGGTACTAGGAGGTAGACCGATGGGCTCTTCAAAATCTCATCCTTAGCTCACAAGGATGGCGAGATTGCAGCTACTAAAGGAACTAACGAGTTTGAGGGGGACTCGAACCCAATCTGGCCACAACAATTTTCATATATGCAGATAAAGGATTTAGTTATAGCGTTACTCAACCGTTCACGAAAACTGAATAGCGAATATTAATTGAAGAAATAGGTTCGATGATATTTTCATTTGATTAAAAAACTAATATAGTAACCTTGGTAGATTTGACTTCAATTATATTATAATAAGAAAATCACAAATAATGACAACCTGTATCACTAGAAGCTTGCAAAATTTTGGGAGTCTAGTGCAAGTAGCAACGTGCAGCAATGGATCTCAAGAGGCCAGCACAGTGATCGAATTCTAAACAGCTAAAACGATGATTCACATACAGGAGAGAGAGAGAGAGAGAGAGAGAGAGAGAGAGAGACGAAATAAAAACCAAAAATCCATCAAAAAAGAGTTCAATGTCTTTTGCAAAGCTTGAAACACTCTGTAATATTCTTCAAGGTTTTATAAAAATATATAAAAGGAGTGCTTCTGGTAATCAAAATATGAAAACAACAGACATGTTTCTCAAAACAAAGAAACTATCAGTAATTTTGACCTGTATTCTTTTTGTAAAACTTGAAAGACTACTACTACTACTACTACTACTACTACTACTACTACTACTACGAGAGAGGAGAGAGAGAGATGAGAGAGAGAGAGAGAGAGAGAGAGAGTAGTTTCAGAAAATATTTGTGGTCGATAAAATGAAATAAATTGCCCCGAAGACACTCAATAACATTTCTGTATACATATTAGATATAGAAGACTTTACTACTGTAGGTTGGAATAATAGAAATGTATTTGGTAATTCACAATATTCTACTGTAGAATATATTCAAGTTGGTTTTAATTACTTTGAGACCAACTGATAGTTTCGATTACATTTATGTAGGTAATTTCTTGATAAATATTAAAATCATTATAAGCATAAAATTTACTTTGGCTTTTTTCAAGATTATCAAAAGTGGGGTTTTATGTGAATGCAAAACAGTTTTCTAACACACAAGCACACCAATACTATTATTCTTACTAGCTAAGCTACAACCATAGTTGGAAAAAAGGATGCTTATAAGCCCAAAGGGTCCAATTGAGTGAAAATCGTTCTTCAAAGCCTTGTATTTAATAAATTGACCTGGTAATTATACCCTAAACTGTTAACAATACGAGAAATCAATTTATTACCCTTTGAGCTCCCCAGGGGAGTAGTTCATCAATCTTTCAACCTGACTCCACATGGAACTAGAAGAATTAGAAGATCCAGGTCTACAGGGCTGAGGACTATGGAGTGTGAAGTGGGAGATGATGAATGGAGAAGTATTGATTTAAAAGCTCAAGATAGAGACTGCTGGTGAAATCTAACTAAGGCCCTTTGGGTCAATGGGCGTAGAAGGCGATGATGATGATTGAAACTAGATATAAACATTAGAACTTGTTTGAAGGGTATATCGAAACAAAACGACTGTTTGGGTACTCAAGGAAGGAAACAAACAAACAAACATATCCATTGTTCATATTCGTCAACTAAAAACCCTGACTGTCCCAGACCAAAAAACTATTGGACAAAACACTTGCGTAGTTAAAATATCCACCCTTCTGGATTACCAAGAACAGAGTTCAGGATCACCCAATATTCAAATATATATATATTAAGACCTGTATTTCTATTATTACTTGCTTCAAAAAATTTCGGCTGAAGGAGTCAAAATTATAATACGTTGAAATCATCGTGCCACGTATGAGAGAGAGAGATGAGAGAGAGAGAGAGAGAGAGAGAGAGAGAGAGAGAGAGAGAGAGAGAGAGAGAGAGAGAGAGAGAGAGAGAGTTTTGATGATATCCTTCATTAAATGCTTGCAAAATTTTCGATTTTCAGGTTAAAGGCAAACCCTGTAAGCAATTTTGTATAGTAAAATGTATGCATTAAATCGGGTACTTGTCATCAGGTATTGTCTTGTGAATATACTGGAAAGTCTTAACTATGTGTAAACTGTCCTATCAAATCTTTGCGTCAGGTAGCCAGCACAAGTAGGCTACTATCTTGGACAGAGGTTTTGTCTGAAGTTATTTCGAGGTAAGAAACCAGTTAAAGTTAAGAATGGGTACAAGACAGAAGCATCAGAGAAAGACACAAGACAGAAGCATCAGAGAAAGACACAAGACAGAAGCACCAGAGAATGAATCCTATGTTGCACTTGACAGTAATAATTTAGAACCTTTAGTGTTAATCTGTGATTAGTGTATCCTTTTTGTTATACTTAAACACCAGATGTACTTTTGTACTGTGAACTGAATTTAATCATAAACTTTTTGAGAGTTCCTAGTCAATACGTTTATGTTGTGGTTCATTCGTCGATTTAAAGATATAAATTCTTTTATACCTTTTGTGTTCCTCACGATATAGCCAAAATCTTGCTAGAAAGCTAGGCTCTAAGCTTTATTATTATTTTTTTTTGTTTTGTTTTTGAGCTGTAGATATTAAATCAAACCACCTAGAAAACTGAAAATACTGTACTGAATATATAGTTGTGGTTTATGGAGCATTGTGTAATCCTAGTTACTCTTTAATAAATTATGAACTTCTGTTGATATTTTATTCTCTAATTATGACACTAAACTATTTGAAATATTGAAGTTAAATATGGTTTAGATATAAACTATTTGAAATAAAGAAGTTACCTATGGTTATACTAAGTATTTGAAAAGATTTCGCAAAAACTAACAAACACCTTTGAAACTTATAATATATATATATATATATATATATATATATATATATATATATATATATATATATATATATACATATACATATATATATATATATATATATATATATATATATATATATATATATATATATGTATATATATATATAAAAATAGGGTCAAGATCTTTTTCCCAAAATCGCCATCATAAGCCTTTCAACTTGTGAAAAAGTCTCAACACAAGTAAACCTAAACTTTAGTGGTTGATAAATTGAGATAATCAAATAATTCCTAAACTGAATGAAGCTTTCAGTCTAATTAAAGTCTAACCAAAAGTCATTTATGAATTATGTAAAGTACAGTTGAATACATGTATTCTGGCACATATTTTAAGAGTATTGTAGTGGAAATTTTCAGTAGAATTAAGGTCTCAAACCTAATATTCCCAATTTTGCATAGTAAAATGCATGCATATATTCTGCTAAATATATTCTAGTGCATAACTGTATGTCTCTGTATAACCTGTACACCGACTAAAATTCCAGCATGAACTAGTTTTAGAAAACCTGAAAGTGGATCGGGCATAGGTTTCGTCAGAAGGTAGTAAGACCAAGGTGGTCAGCCAGTGTTTGACAGTCCCAGGGGAGAGAGCTATTATTATTATTATTATTATTATTATTATTATTATTATTATTATTACTATTATTATTATTATTAGCCAAGCTACACCCCTAGTTAGAAAAACAAGATGCTACAAGCCCAAGGGCTCCCACAGGGAAAAATAGCCCAGTGAGGAAAGGAAATAAGGGAATAAATAAATGATGAGAATAAATTAACAATATATCATTCAAAAACAGTAACAGCGTCAAAACAGATATGTCCTATATAAACTATTAACAACGTCAAAAACAGATATGTCATATATAAACTATAAAAAGACTCATGTCAGCCTGGTCAACATAAAAACATTTGCTCCAACTTTGAACTTTTGAAGTTCTATCGATTCAACTACCCAGTTAGGAAGATCATTCTACAACTTTGTAGTAGCTGTAATAAAACTTCTAGAATACTGTGTAGTATTGAGCCTTATGATGGAGAAGGCCTGACTATTAGAATTAACTGCCTGCCTAGTATTACGGACAGGATAGAATTGTCCAGGGAGATCTGAATGCAAAGGATGGTCAGTTATGAAATATATCATGCAACATGCGTAATGAACTAATTGAACGACGGTGCCAAAGATAAATATCTAGATCAGAAATAAGAAATCTAATAGACCGTAAGTTTCTGTCCTACAAATTAAGATGAGAATCAACAGCTGAACACCAGATAGGAGAACAATACTCAAAACAAGGTAGAATGAAAGAATTAAAACACTTCGTCAGAATAGATTGATCATCGAAAATCTTGTAAGACTTTCTCAATAAGCCATTTTTTTTGTGCAATTGAAGAAGACACAGACCTAATGTGTTTATCAGAAGTAAATTTGCTGTCGATAATCGCACATAAAATTTTAAAAGAGTCATACAAATTTAAAGAAACATTATCAATACTGAGATCCGTATATTAAGGAGCCACCGTCTTTGACCTACTTACAATCATACATTGAGTTTTGTTAGGATTCAACTTCATACACCATAATTTGCACCATGCATTATTTTTAGCTAGATCACTATCAAGGGATTCACCAACCCCAGATCTACATTCAGGGGATGGAATTGATGCAAAGAGAGTAGCATCATCTGCATATGCAACAAGCTTTTTTCCAGGCCAAACCACATGTCATGCGTATACAGTATGAAAAGCAACGGGCCAAGAACACTATCCTGTGAAACACCGGATATCACATCCCTATACTCACTATGGTGCCCATCAACAACAATTCTTTGAGATCTTTTACTTAAAAAATCAATAATAATGCTAAGAAATGACCCACCCACTCCCAACTGTTTGAGTTTAAAAACAAGGGCCTTATGATTAACACGGTCAAAGGCAGCACTAAATTCAAGGCCAATCATACGAACTTCCTGACCACAATCAAGGGATTTCTCTACAGCATTGGAGATTGTAAGATGGGCATCACATGCTCCAAGGCCTTTACGAAAACCAAATTGCAAACTAGGGAGTAGATGATTACCTTCAGCAAACCTATAGAGACGTTTTGCCAGAAGACGTTCAAAAGCTTTACTTAATATGGGAGCTATGGAAATTGGGCAGTAATCAGTGGGACTTGAGCTACCACAAACACGTTTACATAGAGGAGTAACATTACCAATTCTCCAACAAGTGCTAAATGCTCCTCTTCTTGCTATCTTGCGCAACATAACAGATAACTTTGAAGCTAAGAAATCTCCTGTCTTTATAAAAAACAAAGGAAAAATACCATTTGGGTCTACACCTCCATAAGCATCAAGGTCCATCAACAGAGCTTTAATCTCACGAGATCAAAAAGGTAAACTAGTTAGTTTAGCCTCAGGAGAATAGGAATGAGGAAGTTCAAGTTTTTCATTACTCTGATTACTGTCAAAAACATCAGCCAAAAGGTTTGCCTTTTCCTTTGGACAGTGAGTGACTAAACCATCTGGTTTAAGTATAGGAGGAACTGTTGCATCTACACCAAAGAGTTCAGATTTAAGGGTAGACCACCATTTTTGTTCCTGAGCTGTACCAGAAAGGGTTTCTTTTATGGTTAAATTGTACTCTTTTTCAGTTGAGGCATAAACTCTCTGCGCAAAATCTTGAAGCTGAGTGTAGTTGTTCCAGGTCAAATCTGATCTGTTACACTTCCAAAGATGATAGGCCTCCTGCTTTTCCAAATAAGCACGTCTACAATCATCATTGGACCATGGTTTGTCCTTCACTCGGTACCTTAGCACACGAGAAGGGAGATGCCTATCAATTATGTTGACTAGATTCTCATTCAAAGGGACAACAGGATCTACACAACTATATAATTGTGACCAATTCAAGCACAAAAGATCATGCGAAATCCTATTCCAGTCTGCTTGGGATTTCATATAAATTTTACAAGAGTATGATATATCAGGGACTGGCTGCTCAGTCTTCACTACTAATGAAATCAAGGCATGATCAGATGTCCCGACTGGAGAACCTACCTTACTAGTTATAATGCCAGGGGAGTTAGTGTATACGAGGTCCAAGCAATTACCAGACCTGTGAGTAGCTTCATTTATGATTTGCTCACAGCCTGATTCAGAGGCAAAGTCTAAAGCTCTTAAGCCATGGCAATCGGTAGGAGAGATAGAACTTAACCACTCCCTATGGTGACCATTAAAATCACCAACAAAGACAAAAGAAGCCTTTCTATCATCTACTTGTATCTTAGCCACAATGGTAAGAAGACAATCGAAGATAGAATCATCCATGTCTGGATTCCGATAGATCGAACACAAATAAAAGTTGTTATGCCTGCCACAAACTTTTATTACCTGAATCTCATGACATCCACATTGATAACATGACTTATGAGAAGCAGGGTACTCAGTCCTAATATACACCGCCATTCCCCTGGCCCTACGGATGGCATCACGTTTCAACATTATTGGCTTCTTAACTCCAGTTATAAGGAGCTCAGATGAGTGCCTCATATTAGAAACCAAAGTTTCTGAACACAAAAGAATATCATACTGTCTGGATGCAAATGTAAGGTCTTGGATTTTTCCTTGAAGACCACGAATATTGCAATACAGAAGACGACATTGACGAAATCTAGGATGTACTGGTCCCGGATTTTGTTCAATGTCTCCAGGCAGCATAAGAATTAATAGAAATAAAAAAGAGACATCATACTTAAAAACTAGATAAACAAGAATTATAACAAAAACAATAGGTCCTGGTGATGGATTCTTGCAACTGTATTTCCTCGGCTGTGAGTCAAGGGTCTATAGTACTTATGTACAGTATTTAATTTACGAATGCTCCCAGGACCTTATATTTTATATATATATATATATATATATATATATATATACATATATATATATATATATATATATATATATGTATATATATATATATATATATATATATATATATATATATATATATATATATATATATATAACAGTGTGAAGGAAAAGGCATTTTCGGAATTTTTGAAAGATGACAAGAAAATTGAAAGTGTTGGATTTTTGGCAGACATAATGTCACATTTGAATGATCTCAATGTCAAACTGCAAGGGGGAAAACACACTATCTCCAACTTGATCTCGGCAATTCGAGCTTTCCAGAAAAAAACTTGAACTTTTCAAGGACGTTATTCAGAGCAACCTTTTCCATTTTCCAAGACTTTTGGAGGAACGTGAAGATGAAACAGAAACTAAATATGTCCAATTTATTGAGAAGCTGATCAACAGTTTTAAGGTTCGCTTTGATGATTTTGTTCTTGGAAAACAGTTGCTGCTGTTCATTCAAAACCCTTTTCTAGTGACAGATATCACAGAATTTTCAGTCGAAGCAAATCTCACCTGGAAATGGGTAGATGCTGCTAAAATCCAACTGGAACTTATTGACTTTCAAGAGAATGCAGCGCTGAAACAAGTATTCTGTGATTGTACACCAGAAACATTTTGGTCAAAAGAAGGATCCCCTGCTAATTTTCCTACTCTACACAGATTAGCAGTGCAAATTCTTACGATGTTTGTCTCCACTTACTGCTGCGAATCTGCTTTCTCAACTATGAACCTAGTGAAGAACAAGATTCAGTCCTGTATGACCAATGAACACTTCCACCACTGTCTTCGACTCGCTATTACTCCATTAGTACCAAAATTTTGGGAACTAGCAAAAACCAAAAAGTGTGTTTTCTCACTAAATTCTTGTTGTGGTGTTTTGATTTTTTTTTTTTTAAATTTGAAAATTCATTTAATTTCTGAGAGGGAATGTTCATATCCTGTTATGTTTCATAAGAGGTAATTTTTTATTATTAAAATACCATAATATAAAACAGTATTTCACTTTAGAACTCTCAATTTCAGTTGATTTTGTAGAGAAAAACATTCAAGTCTTGCTATACTTTAGGTATAAAATTTAATACTCTTATTTCCACGTTTTGAAAATTTGTATAAATAAAACAAAGAGTGAATATGAAATTAATAAAAATCATGGTTTACTACCCTGTTCTCGAATTGGTTGTTTTATTTTCATGATTTCATGTGATAAAAATTTCCGGACCTATGTATACAGAGGAACTTGTCTAACTGGACCTTTCCTCATAATAGTTGAGTAGCCCTGCCATAGACTATAGTAAAAAGTCGGAAAAACTGGTCAACATGGAGCAGCCGATACACCATGCAAGGCTAAATACCCTCCAGGATAGCCACTTCAACTGAAGTGAGGACAGTAAGGATGGTTTTGAGAAGATAAAGAATCAGATAAGGAAAAGACAACCTCTTGATAAACCACCAGGCATCCATGGCACTTCTATTAAGCGTGCCCAACACACCATTTAAAAAAAAAAAACAAGAGGGAAAAAAATAATCATAAGATAGAATATTGTGCCCGAGTGTACCCTCAAGCAAGAGAATTCTAATCCAAGACAGTGGAAGGCCATAGTACAGAGGCTATGGCACTATCCAAGACTAGAGAACAATGGTTTAATTTTGGAGTGTCCTTCTCCTAGAAGAGCCACTCACCATAGCTAAAGATTCTTTTCTACCCTTACCAAGAGGAAAGTACACTGAAAAAATTGCAGTACAGCAATTAACCCCTTGGGTGAAGAAGTGTTTAGTATCTCATTGTTGTCAGGTTTAGGAGGAAAGACGAGAATATGTAAAGAATATGCCAGACTATTCTGTGTAAGTGTAGGCAAGGAAAAAATAAGCCGTAAACAGAGAGAGGGATCCAATGTATTACTGTCTGGCCAGTCAAAGGATCCAATACCTCTCTAGTGGTAGTATCTCAACAGGCGGCTGGTGCCCTGGCCAACCTACTACCTACAAAAAATCCAGTGTGGAGTCCTCTAGTACTTATTCGAAAAGTGAAAGTGTGGAAAATGCAATCCTGTACGTGGGAGAGTTCCATACGAATACTTTGGACTAACAGTGAAAAAAAATCCTTTTTCCCATGTCTGTTTTACTGTATAGAGATGCAGGTATTGGTAGTAATCACCAGCTCCTCATTGCCACACTAAAACTGAAAGCAGTCAAACAGAAATGTAGATAGAATAGCTAGGTTTGATATAGCTAGGCTTCTAGAAGATGAGCACAGAAAAACTCTTTTCAATTTTAATGTAGGAATCTATATGCAATAGACTTTAAGACACGAAGAGCAGACAATTAATGAAGAATGTGATATTAAAAATATATCAGTCAGTTGGTTGTGAAGTTTTGGGATATGCAGTTACAAGGACAAAACCATTAAATTACTAGTAAATTTGCTGTTTTATAACCTTCAAATTACCTGAAAAATGTAAGGTATTTTTTAATAAACTTTAAAACCAATATGCATTCCTAATTTATTCCTTGTATGTCGTTAAAATTAACTTGGTATTAACTCCGAAGTAACCTATTTATAAACAAACTACGGTTACAACAGACACACACGAGCAATATTTATATTACAACAATTTTAGGTCTTAACCTACATTCTCAGAAACACATATGGAGAATAATAAAACTAAGGCAATTAGTACGAAATAAAATACATCAAAAAATAATTTTTAGCAAAGTTGCTACCAAGCAAATGAAAGTTGTTACCAAATGAAAGTTGCTATACGCTTGTACATTTAGGTTGTTCTATGATTTGAAAATGTCAAAATCTAATACTTGCTACTAAAAACTACATAGGAGAACACTGTAGAATTTTATTCAAAGGGATATTTTTCAACACCAGAGAGTTCGAAATATCAGAAGGATAAAAATACCATTAGCAGCCGTCACAAAACCTAAGAAGTAGCCAAACATCATAATCCAACAGCAGAAATAATATACCAAAACTTGGAAATTGTTACAGTAATGAGAGAGAGAGAGAGAGAGAGAGAGAGAGAGAGAGAGAGAGAGAGAGAGAGAGAGAGAGAGAGAGAGAGAGAGAGAGAGAGAGAGAGAGAGAATAACATTTTCTTCCTAATGGAACTTCGTTAACTTTACTAAATTTGCTTTCAAAGATTGTACCTTACGTTACTAACACACACAGACACACACACACAAATATCAGAACTAAAGAAACATACTAAACAGATGTATTCACGTCTATGAAGACATTATTATCCAAACTAAAAAAGAATCCACCTGTTAAGTTTAACAAAATTGAAGGAATTCCATAAACATTAAAACGATTTGAAAAACAAGTAAAGCTATATAAGATTTGGGTTTCATTGCAGCATGAGAGAGAGAGAGAGAGAGAGAGAGAGAGAGAGAGAGAGAGAGAGAGAGAGAGAGAGAGAGAGAGAGAGAGAGAGAGAGAGAGAGAGAGAGAGAGAGGCTACTATTCATGACACAGAAGAGAAGACTGCTTTGTATCTTAACAAATCTCAATATCTGTTTTATTAATGCTTTCTCCTAATGCATTACTTAGGTTTAATAACTTTACATTTAGGAATGAAAAGGTTCACATACATTAAAATACAACAGTTAACCACTTGACCGTTTTTCAGGTTCGTTGAATAGTAAATGAATAAAATAGTGTAGTCTACGATCTAAAACAGTAACGCTTTCTATACTATAATATAAAAGAAAACTTAGGATACAGATATGGGTGACTAATATATATTTTAGATGTCAAGGAGAAGCAATAACATTGTACTGTACCTATACACATCGTTAGTAAAACCCAATATAGAATGCGGAGTCCATTTCTATGCTCCAAATACTCAGAATGATAGACTGGAAACCGACCAAGTTATGGCCACCAAACTAGTCTCAATACTAAGACAATCTGGTTATAGACAAAGAATGGAGCGATTGAACTTGTTTGGTCTACAAACTCGAAAACTAAGGGGACAACTAATAGACATATACAAAATTCTTATATGAATAATAAATTTAGATAGAAAAGTGTGCCCAAGTGTACTCTCAAGCAAAAGAACTGCAACCCAAGACAGTAGAAGACCATGGTACAGAGGTTATGGCACTACCTAAAACTAAAGGTAAAGGTAGAGGTGTCTGGTTTCAGTTCCAGTTCCATCAGAATAGATGATCACCAGAACGTCAGCCAGGCAAGCCCAACCCACCACTGTGGTGCCCAACCGCAGCAGTGGCCTCCCCAGTAAACAGCTTAAACTCACGGTCCGAGGCAGGGATCGATCTGCTGCCATGCGTATGCGAGGCGAACACATTACGCATATTTTGATTTTGGGGTGTCCTTCCCGGAGAAGAGCTGCTTACCAAAGCTAAAGAGTCAGTTCTACCCTTAACAAGAAGAAAATAGACACTAAACAATTACAGTACAGCAATTAATCACTTGGGTGAAAAAGAATTGTTTGGTAATCTCTGTGTTGTCAGGTGTATGAGGACAGAGGAGAATCTGTAAAGAATATGACAGACTATTCGGTATATGAGTAGGCAAAGGAAAAGTGAACTGTAACCAGAGATGACGAGTCTGTAGATAATTTGTATTTTTTCCTAACGATACAAACCTTTAGCTATTTATTATGGGTTATTTTAGCAAAGCTGAAAGGACAAGCCATTAAAATTATAGCAAGGGTTAACTACCCATTCCTCTAGTTAGCGGGAGTAGGGGGTAGCTTGCTACTGCTCACACTCACACACCTGTGGTTTAGCTCACTTTTCTTGGAGGTAGGACTTCAAGGGGGATAGGATTGGCGGGTAAGTTTGTATAAATAGTTAAAGGTTTGTATCATTAGGAAAAGTAAAAATTATCTACGAATGTCATTTGCTCCATAACTGGAATAAAAACTATGCTATATATTAGGGGTGACTCACCCATTAGGAGGGTGGACGTCCCTGCCAAACTGGCTTTTGAAATAAGGAGTTCCTGCACCTCACTAAACCTTTGCTATGCAAGGTCCGTGGGCTACGGAAGCTGTGTGTTGAGAGGTTTAGAAGTGTGACTGTACAGGTAAAAGTTATTCCGAGTCTTTGTAGGAAAAACTGTTGTAACCAGGACTTTCCCAATACCACCTTGCCAGGGTATAGGGATGCAAGAGTATTAGCTTAATACTAGGTACACAAGGAAGCATGTTTTACCTGCAGTGGTTTGAGGTCAGCTTGTGCAGAGAATCCAGGATGCTGCTTCACCCAAGAGAGGTGAGGATGAAGAAAAGAATAAGAGCTAGCCAAAACCGGGTATCAGTGACCTCAACCTTCTCTACTTGTCCAATAAGGAGCTTCAGGTATTATACCAGCTGTTGTGCAGCCACCACAGATCCGATAGAGAACGTATCGAGCCTCATGTGGGTCATGTCTGGCAGGTTGTGGGCTGTAAACATATTCTGATGTTTCCACACCACAGCCTGCAGAACCTGTGTCACAGAGAAGTTTCTCTTGAATGGTAGAGATGTAGCTACACCCCTGACATCGTGAGATCTGGGGCGACGGGAGGGAGGATCGTCCACATTCAGGGCATGGTCTTTGACCTTGTGAATCCAGGAAGAGATGGTGTTTTTAGTGACCGTCCTCTTGTTCTTCGTTCCTCCCTGTGCTGACAAAATGTGCAGATACACGGGGATGGGCTACACCTGTTCTCATGAGGTACAGCCTCAAACTCCTCACATGCAGAGTAAGAGATGATCAGGGTCATCAGTTACAGAGCGGAGAATTGAAATCTGGAAGGAGTCGAATTGGAGATCCGCCACTCCCGGATTCTGAGTCTTAGATACAAACTCAGGGACGAAGCTGAACATTACCTCTCCCCATCCCCTTGAATTGGCTATGTCGTATGAGAGACCATGAAGTTCACGGACTTGCTTGGCTGAAGCCAAAGCTAGTAGGAACACCGTCTTCCAAGAGAGGTGGCGATCTGTTTCCTGGTGTAATGGTTAATAGGGAGGTCTCTTTAGGGACCTGAGAACTCGAACCCCATTTCATGGGGGAGGTCTCACTTCAGACTGAGGACAGGTAAATTCGTACCTCTATTGAGTAAGGAAAGTTCTAGCGATGAGGAAATGTCTATTCCGTTGAGTCTAAGAGTAAGGCTGAAGGCTGAGTGATAACCTTTAGCCATTGAGACTGAAAGGCGCATTTCCTCACGCAAATACACGATAAACTCCACTATTACTGGAATAGTGGCATCGAAGGGAGAGATACCCCTTGCACGACACCAACCACAGAAGACTTTCCACTTTTCATGGTAGACTACTGCAGATGATTTCCAAAGGCATTCAGACATCTTGCTATCTGAGTGAGGAGATGCTGGATAGTCTCCAGGCATGAAATTGTAGCGAAGTTATGGCTTTGTGCAAAATGTTGGCATGTGGTGTTTGAGTAGATTGTGTCATGGAGAGAGTTCTCTTGGAGCCTCCATCATGAGTTCCAGAAAGTTCGGAAACCATTCCGGATGATGCTATAGCAGAGCTATGAGAGTCATTGAGAGGTTGACCAATGTTTTGGCCTTGTTGAGCACCCTCCTCATCAGACAGAACGGGGGAAAAGGCGTAAACGTTGATGCTGTCCCACCGTTGTGAGAGTGCATCTTGCGAGAGAGCCTTGGGGTCTGGGATTGGGGGGCCAGTACAACGGGAGTCTGAAGTTCAGGGCCGTTGCGTACAGATCCAAAGTTGGAGAACCCCACAGTCAGGACTTTATTGGCTACTAGATGATCGAAAGACCACTCGATACTCACTATCTGTGGTGCTCTGCTCAGATAGTCGTTGAGCACATTCCTTTTGCCTGGAATGAAGCGTGCCAATAGTGGCATCTAGTGAATCTTGGCCCATATCAGTATTTCTACTGCTAGATGGGATAGGAGTTGTTTGTTGTTTGTTGATTTAAGCTACTACTGTGGTGTTGTCGCTCATCACCACTACTGCGTGGCCCGCCAGGAACTGGTGGAACTGTTGAAAGTTCAGAAAAACAGCCTTCATCTCTAATATATTTCTTTGGAGGTACTCTTCTGACTCTGACCAGAGGCTGGAGGTTGTGTGGTGCAGCACATGGGGGCCCCCACCCACACTTTTTTTTTAAATTTCTGAGAACAGCATCAAATCTGGGGGAAGTACGAGATGTTCCACTCCCTTTCGTAGGTTCTCGTCTGACACCCACCATTCGAGGTCCGTCTGTTCCGCTGATGTCCGGAGAGTCGAAGGCCTGATTCCACCGGGACTTGAGTCGCCACTGTAAAGATCGAATTCTGATGCGGCCGTTGGGAACTAGACGGGCCAGAGATGAAAGGTATCCGAGAAGACCTAGCCACATCTGGGCTGGAGGTTCTTCTCGTCTGAGAAAGGGTCTTGTGGCCTTCCTCAGCCTCATTATTCTGTCGTCTGATGAGAAGGCTTTGTGGAGATTGGTGTCCAATATCATGCCTAGGTATACCAGTCTCTGTGTAGGAAGCAGGGAGGACTTCTCGAGGTTTACCATGATCCGCAGATCTTGGCAAAACCTCAGAAGTTTGTGTCGCTGTTGAAGAAGGGTTGACAGTGAGTGTGCTAGGATTTGCCAATGGAAGAGATGGATGCCAATCCTGTGTGCCTAAGATGAGACTAGGGTGCACTGGTCTTTGAGGGCTGCTAAAGTGCCAAAGACACGGTCTAAGACTGTCTTTGCCCTCTAGTGGGGGTATATCCGGGTCGGTATAAACCCGTTGAGTACCCTAATGAGAGTCAGGACTTGCCAGAATGCATATTCAGACTCTTTTTGCTAGTTTCGGGCTGGATCACGGGCATCCCTGGAGTGACTGGTGGTTCCTACAGGCCTGGAGGTCCTTGAAGAGGACTTTGAAAGAGTCTTTGAGTCCTTCGATTCCTTCAGAGGAAGGAGGTAGGACTCAAGCATCGAAGGCTGGATGTGATTGTCCCTCCTGACTTCCGTCGGTGCAAGGGGAAAATTCCTCCGAATGTGGAAGGGAGGAAGTCTGTACCTTGCGCGACTCCCTCAGCAGAGGTGAGGTAGGAATGTGATCGGCAGGAGAGAAAGGAGGGACAGGCCTTGAAAGTTTAACAGGAGCTAGTTTCACCCTAGGGGGATGTAACCGCATCTGAGACATCTCTTTTCCTCTTCATGGGAGAAGAAGCCGAGGTTCCTCTAGAAATTAATAAGGAAGCCGGACTACAACATGGATGAAATGGAGAGATGTAGATACATTACTGATTAATATGAATATGCTGTATCTCATTAGCAGAGGGCAAAGCCTTGCAATGCTAAAACGAGGCTTTTACTCAGAGAGGAAAGAAGTTGATGGGATATATATATATATATATATATATATATATATATATATATATATATATATATATATATATATATACATATATATATATATATATATATATATATATATATATATATATATATATATATATATATATATATATATATATATATATATATATAACAACCTAAATCAGATGGAAGCTCCAGAAGACAAGAGTAAAGGATAAAGAGAATAGAAAGGGATCAAATCATGTATGAACTGCAAAGCGGAGAGCTGAGGTAAATAAAAAAAAGAAGTTTATGTTGATAAGGATTAGTTCTGGATAACTTTATAAATGGAAAATGAACAAATGGAGTTTT
Source organism: Palaemon carinicauda (assembly GCF_036898095.1). Classification (NCBI taxonomy): domain Eukaryota; kingdom Metazoa; phylum Arthropoda; class Malacostraca; order Decapoda; family Palaemonidae; genus Palaemon; species Palaemon carinicauda. The sequence continues at coordinate 108,716,996 of NC_090740.1, read as the reverse complement.
CTTTAGAAAAAAATGAAAACTGAGTAAGATCGTTACAGATATTGGACAGCTGGAGCTGAAGGAATGCTCCAAAGAGCAGTTAAGGTTCTTAAAAGCGTAAAGCATACAGTAAACTGCAAATAAGTAACCATAAAGCAATTTTTAATTTGAGTTCATTCATCAATATCACTATCTAATGTCTCTAAAATTCCAATGGGGCTTGCTTATAAAGTCGGGATTTTGTAGGAAAATTAGAGTACTGCAAAGCTGAAAAATTTGGAGAACTTTATAATCTAGACGAATAAGAAAACCCAATACTTGAATGTATACGAACTACAAAGAAAGATTTGGGAGTTGGGTGGGTTCATCCGCCAGAGAGAAAAAGTAAGAGACAAGGATGGTAGATACAAAGAAACTCTTGTACAGTCTACAGCAGGCCATACAAGGTAAGATTTGTGGTTCAACACTTATGGAGTTTGTTAAAGGAATAATAGTCTGGAGAATAAGAATATGTATACTGATGCTGTAAAGACTTCATTCATTGAGGGGTAAAATTTTACCAGGAATAACGCAATGACTCGATTTATCTAACATTCTTCATTAGACTAAGTGCACTATGTGGTAAATGCCCTTGTGCTTTTGGTAATAACACATTAACAATATAAGCTTTGAACAGAGATGTGAATTTGTCATCTTACCGAACGTGCTAATTCACAAACTATCACATAAACCTCATTTGAATTAGGCTAAAGAATATGCATACCATATTATCCTACCTTGGATGACTGACCAGACAGCATGCATCTACCTGTCAGTTACCATCTTCGGCTCACAAACCGCCGATTCACCGATCCTCGATAATTCGCCAGAAGTTCGTGACTTTGACTTACTAGTCAACCTCTTCTCGTAGTTCCAAGGTCAGAAGGTATACAACACACTTCTCATTGCTGGCCGTTCGCCATCACACCAATCCACTAAAGTGATCGGCAAACGGTCGACAACCCTCATCGGCGGCTTGTTGACAGGGGATTACTTGCGAGTACTCTCTAACTGCACAATAACTACGATACCCATCCGTTAACCATTGATTAACATTCGTCAAACTGATTCTGCTGTATGGAATACCATCAATACCATCAGGGCACACGGTAGGGTTAAGCGTTGCCTTCCTTCTATCATTTGAAGAAATTCTCTCCCAGGGAAAAATCCTTACACAGGGTATCGCGTCTGATCCTTTATGCCACGAGTCAAGACCCCAGTGTCAACAATCTCCCATGTGAAAGGATCCGAAAGGAGCTGTCCCTTTGGGTCGATGTCCATACCATGTTGGAGTTCGGACAAGGGCTAAGACCTCAGGTCTTCATTTGCACACTGGGCCTAAAGGACACATAGTTCCTGGCCCAAACCATCCATCTAGGAAGGTTGGAAGATTCAGTCTAGACAAACAAGAAACACCAGTTCAGGGCACTGTGCTTCATTTTTTCCACTACACCCATCCTGGTCTCACAGGATCGGCTTCTCTCTCCTCCGCTTCGGGACGACTGACTGACCTTAGCAGATTCATTGGCAACTTTATATTAGCACCGGAACTTCTGTAGTCTTTTTATCAAGATCCAGTGATCAAGGTAAACCTGTGGAAGTCTTCTCTACTTCCCTCTCAAAAGACTGGTGTATCTGGGAATGATTCTAGACACCAATCTGCACAAAACTTTCTCAAAACAAGAGGAACTCCCAGCCTAGAGTGATTTGAGTCCGATTGGAATCAGGCCCTGGATCCTCCAGAGATCCTGATCCCTGTGGGTCTAGAAGTTTAGATGAACCTCAAGGGATGGGTGTCAGTCGGGAACCTACAGATTGGTAAAACCTTCTCATTCTTCCCCACCCCTCAGACTTGATGCTGTGCTTAGAACACATCAAAAGAAGAGAGGAGGGACCATAGTGCTGCACCACACGACCTCAGCCCTCTGGACAGAGTCTGAAAGTACCTTAACTTAAATCTCTCAAGAGATGAACGACAACTTTCCAGTCCTTCAGCAGCCTCATCAGTTCCTAATGGACCACTCAGTGATGTGAGGGGCGACAATACCCCACACCACATAGAGGCTCACATCGACAAGCAAGAAGGAACTTGTTTGCAGCCTGTTCCCATCTAACAGTATAAACACTAAGATGGGCCAAAGTCCATTCGGTGCCACTATCAGCCCGCTTCATTCCAGACTAGAGGAATGTGCTCGCCAGCAATCTATGCACAGCATCTCAGATAAGGTATACCAAATGGTCTTTGGATCACCTTGTAGCCAATAAAGTCCCGACTTTACAGGGTCGTCCAACTAGGGATCTGTTCGCATCACCCCTGAACCCCAGGCTGCCGTTGCTCCCCACCCCTTGACCCCAAGGCTCTTTGGCAAAAAAACAGGCCAACAACGGTGGGTACAACAATGAGGCTTACGTCTTGTCCCTGTTTTGTCTTGAGAAGGGCACTCAAGAAGGCTAGAACATCGGTCAGCCTCTCAAGGACTCTCATAGCTCCGCTATGGCATCACGCAAAAGTTTCCAAACCTTCTGCAGCTCCTGATAGAGTTTCTAAGAGTACCCTCTCCTCATCACAGACAACCAAACTTCGACACCTACCACAAGCTATAGCTTTGCTATGATTGTACGCCTGGAGAATACCCAGGGTAAACTTGTGAAAGTCTTCCCTACTTCCCTCTCAAAAGACTGGTGTATCTGGGAATGATTCTAGACACCAATCTGCACAAAACTTTTTCAAAACAAGAAGAACTCCCAGCCTAGAGTGACTTGAGTCCGATTGGAATCAGGCCCTGGATCCTCCAGAGATCCTGACCCCTATGGGTCCAGAAGTTTAGATGAACCTCAAGGAATGGGTGTCAGTCGAGAACCTACAGATTGGTAAAACCTTCTCATCCTTCCCCACCCCTTTAGACTTGATGCTGTGCTTAGAACACACCAAAAGGAGAGAGAAGGGACCATAGTGCTGCACCACACGACCTCAGCCCTCTGGACAGAGTCTGAAAGTACCTTAACTTAAATCTCTCAAGAGATGAACGACAACTTTCCAGTCCTTCAGCAGCCTCATCGGTTCCTAACGGACCACTCAGTGATGTGAGGGGCGACAGTACCACACACCACATAGAGGCTCACATCGACAAGCAAGAAGGAACTTGTTTGCAGCCTCTTCCCGTCTAACAGTATAAACACTAAGATGGGCCAAAGTCCATTCGGTGCCACTATCAGCCCGTTTCATTCCAGACTAGAGGAATGTGCTCGCCAACAATCTATACACAGCATCTCAGTTGAGGTATACCAAATGGTCTTTGGATCACCTTGTAGCCAATAAAGTCCCGACTTTACAGGGTCGTCCAACTAGGGATCTGTTCGCATCACCCCTGAACCCCAGGCTGCCGTTGCTCCCCACCCCTTGACCCCAAGGCTCTCTGGCAAAAAACAGGCCAACAACGGTGGGTACAACAATGAGGCTTACGTCTTGTCCCTGTTTTGTCTTGAGAAGGGCACTCAAGAGGGCTAGAACATCGGTCAGCCTCTCAAGGACTCTAATAGCTCCGCTATGGCATCCCGCAGAACAGTTTCCAAACCTTCTGCAGCTCCTGATAGAGTCTCTAAGAGAACCCTCTCCTCATCACAGACAACCAAACTTCGACACCTACCACAAGCTATAGCTTTGCTATGATTGTACTTCCTCTCTCACAGAGGCTTTACGCAATAGGTCGAGAAAAGGTAGTTTAGATATCTGAAGAATTCCTCAGCATCAGTCTACCAGGCAGTATAACATCTTGTGTGGTTGGTGTCATGGGAAAGTGTCTCTCTCCACTCGATACCTCTATTCCAGCAATAGCGGAATCCTCGAGTATATAAAGGAGGAAAAGACCCACTTTTCAGTTTCAACAGGTAAAGACGGTCACTCAACCTTGAGCCTTTGCCTTCAAACTGAAAGGAAGGGACATCCTCTCATCGCTACACCTTTCCTAACTCACACGGACATATAACTTGCCTTTCTCCAGTCGGAATTGACACCTTTCTCTCGAAACATGGTTCAAATTCTCCGGTCTCTAAAGACACCTCCTTACGTTCCACTTCACCAGGCAACAAATTTTCACCTGGTTTAAGAAGACAATATTCCTACACACTCTGACAGCAGCCATACAAGTCAAGGAACTTTGTGGTCTCTCTTTCGACATCATCCATTAATGAGCAAGGCGAAAGGCAACGTTCAGTTTCGTCCCCGAGTATGTCGCCAGACACAGTCGCCAGTGGTGACGGATCATACACAAGTCTCTACTTGGTAACGGACGATCTAGGTCATCTGTTACTGTACCCAGGGTAAGTATGAGACTCTACCTTAAGAAAACGGAAACAGCACACCCGGGTCCCTGCTCTTGTCTTCAGTACTGGAAGAGACTAAAGGAGGATCACCAAAACATCATCCCTGCTGGATTCACAGTCACCAATTATGCTCTGAATCCAGAGCCTCACCCAACATGATGACTCAAGATGTCAGGGGCATAGCTATGCCCCTGGCCCTTCTAAGCAGATTACTCTGTGACGAAGGTTTTACATGAAAGAATGTAGATGCTACAGGTGAATTTCACAACCTGCAAAACGTGACCCACAGGAACTCGATATGATCCCTATCGGTCCGGTGGGGGCTGCACAACAGCTGGTTGTATACTTCAAGCTCCTTATTGGACAAGTAGCAGAAGGTTGAGGGCACTATTACATGGTTTTAGTCTGCGTGAATGAAAAGATTTTACTGGCTCTTATTCTTTTCTTCATCATCCCCTCTCGTGGGGAAAGCAGCATCCTGGGTTCTCTGCATAAGCTGACCTCAAACCACTGTAGGTAAACCATGCTCCCTTGTGTACCTAGTATTAAGATAATACTGTTGTGTCCCCATACGCTTGGGAGGTGGTATTGAGACTGTCTTGGTTGCAACAGTTTTTCCTACAAGAGACTCTGAATAACTTTACCTAGACAGTCACACTTCTGCATATCTCAACACACAGCTTGCATAGGTCGCAGACCTTGCGTAGCAAGGTTTTAGCGAGGCACAAGGACTCTTTATTTTTATTACTAACATACTCAGATAAGGAGCCCCCGGGTAAAGCCAAAAGCCAGATTGGCAGGGACATCCACCCCTCCTAATGGGTGAGTCACCCCTAATAAATGGTGTGGTTTGTATTCCAGTTACAGAAAAAATGACAAATTCGTAGATAATTCGTATTTTTCTTAACTATACAAACCTTAGATATTTATACAAACTTGCCCACCAGCCCTGTCCCCCTTGAAGTCCTACCTCCAAGAAAAGTGAGCTAAATCACAAGTGTGTGAGGGGGAGTGGTAGCAAGCTACGCCCCCCCCCCCAACTAGCGGTATGGGTAGTTAACCCTCACTAAATTTTAATGGCTCGTTGTTTCAGCTCCGCTGAAAGTAATACCACTGATAAATAGCCAAGGTTTTTATAGTTAGGAAAAATACAAATTATCTAAGAATTTGTCATATTACTTCTATCCATGGCCAAACATGTCCTACGTGCCCTCAAGAATTTTCTGGCAATAATTCTTATATATAAAGATGTAGTGGATTTTAGATGGTTACATCATCCTAAATGCATCGTCTGCTGGAGCAGACTATGTAGGTTTGTCTTCCGCATTGATTTTGCATAAATACACCAATTGTTTTCCAAATCTTTATACGTCTGGCAAACATATATCTTAAGTCACCCACGTGGTAATGGAACACTGAAGTGTGTATACGTGCCAGGTATTAAAAGAATCAGTAATGTTATATAAAACTTTTTATTCAGATCCAATAGGAATTCATCATAAGTATGAAAGAGTGGTGACCATTTCTTGCACCTTTTATGTGTAAATATAAGAGGCTATCTGAGTAAATGATGTATTGCTTATCAGTTGACAAAACATAAACATCACTGCTGTTTTTCAAGTCCAGTGGGAACTTTTTTTTTCTGAAATAAGCATTGTCTGACCTTTGACCCAATTAAAACATGGAAAATTTTTGCATATAATGTCCGGATATTTTGTTGAATTATGAGACTAACTGCTCAAAAGTTTTAAATAACATTACTGATTCTTTTAATACCTTAAGAATATGACAAATTGGGAAATAATTTGTATTTTTCCTAACTATACAACATAATGAGCTCTGGGTCTAAGAACTTTTGGAGGAGAGATTGGTTTCGGGGACAGATCTATACCCTGTCGGATACAAGATGAGATTCTATTCTTGGTGACTCTCCTCATGACCCTGCCCGTGTTCAAGGGAAACTTGTTCACGTCTGGGTAAGCTACCACCGATCATATAAGATGACGCTTCCGAACTCTTATAGAACAGAGTAACGAATAATCTGGGTCAAAAGATAAAGTGCGGAGACATTCGATATAGAATGTGCAAGGTAGAGGCTTTGAATGCAACTAAGGCAAACATCACACGAAGCGACGCGTCAGCGGCAAGGCAGAGACAATTGTTGCATACGTGACACATTGTTGACGACAGCAATGCTTTTTAATAGAGCTGTACCCACGAAGCGTCTGCAGCGCGTCTGCGGCGCAGCATCGACTGCGCAGCATCGACTGCGCATGACGCATGGCGTACACCCCTGCCTCCAGTCGTCAAGCAGCCGTCAAACCTGCAGCAACTTGACAGGATGAGTGGTGAAGCAGCTGCTTTTGTAGGAAAAATTGAAAAGTATTCATGTCTTTACGACTTTTCTTGTGCGGAATATTCCAGAAAGGACATAACTGAGAAAGCATGGAGTGAAGTGGCAAAGGAGATGAATTGGAAAGGTTAGTAAAAAGTCGATAAAGTTTTATCCTTTATATCATTTATATGAAGTTGAAAATCACACACACGTACTTCATAATAATAATAATAATAATAATGATAATAATAATAATAATAATAATAATAAGAAGAAGAAGAAGAAGAATAATAATAATAATAATAATAGTAGTAAACATTTTTATTTATTTATTTCTTTATTTTTTCATTGATTTTCTTTAGTAATGGTAATAATTCTCTAGTTTTCTTTACTTCTGATTACATTTCTCTCTATTCTTATTATTGTAGTACGCTTTGAAGACGCATCGTGTGCAGACGCACAATCGTCAGCGTCGCGTCATCGTCTGACGCGTCTCTGCCTTGCCGCTGACGCGTCGCTTCGTGTGATGTTTGCTCAAATTTTATTGAGGGGAGCATCCACCATTGAACCTAAAACCGTTATCTATCACTGGATGAATCTTATTTTTCTATATGTTATACCCCCTAGTGCAAAGATAAATCTGTGCGAATTTCATTGAATTCGGACTATTATTATTTCAATGAATAAATAATCCACTAAACGAAATAGAATATAATTCAATTTTTAGCAAAAAGTACCGAATAGAATTAACAAAAAATTTCCACGGATTTGGCTCATTACAATATAAACAAAATGTCAGTAGGAATTTTCTATATGTTCGGTATTTTTTTTATGTAAATATTTATATATTAATAGGTTTTAAAAGTTTGAGAAAAATATGAAAAATAGAAGAGATTCAAAATATTGTAAATTTATTTCTCTTATAACGAAGTATTTGGATTTGAAATTGGTTGATAAATAGCGGAAAACAATAGTTTTGAAGGTCAATAACCATAGTTTTGAGATATCGATGGTCAAAGTTTTTCTATGAGATTCTATAAGAGTATGAAGGAAAATAAAACCTCATAGCTTTCATTAGCAAATATCGTTATCGATACTTATTTAGAACTAGTCTAAATTACTTGAACAACAACTAACTTTTCTCACTTGATTCAATTTCTACTCATTACCGCAAGCACGGCCCAAAGTCCCCCACCCCTAATAGGGGTATTTATCACTCGTCCCCACCATCACTTCACTGCTGCCAGACTGACCATCACTCTCGTCTACTTTACCCTTTTTTGCCCATCTAAATTGAGATGCCACTATCACATTTCTCGTTCTGGCAGGTAAAGACCTTCTTTTGTGTTTGGCCATTATGGAAAGCTAATCAAGTACCCGATATTTGGAAAATAAACAAAACCTCTCGAAGTGTAAAACACACAATACTGGCACATATACACACTTCAGTGTTCCATTACCACGTGGGTGACTTAAGATATATGTTTGCCAGACGTATAAAGATATTGAAAAAAATATGAAAAAAAATTGGTGTATTTATGGAAAATCAATGCGCAAGACAAACGCAGACGACGCATTTAGAATGACGTAACCATCTAAAAACCACTATATCTTCTTTATATATAAGAATTATTGCCAGAAACTTCTTGAGGTCACGTACGACATGTTTGGCCATAGAAGAAATATCTCAATTTTTGGTATCTGAAAGTTTATTTGTTCATACCCATAGCGGATGCTTCCCTTAAACAGACAGAGCTTATATACTTGCACTTGCGAGCAAGAACCTCACAAAAATTCAAACAAATGAGACATAAGCTACAAGCTTACACAGGTTGGTCTACTATCAATGTGGGCAAGAGTGAACAATTAAACAAAAAGCCAGGCCGTTACAGTATAGGAGCGTGCATGAAACATGTGTGGTACAATAAGAAAAGTTTCCTTGGTATATATAGTCTTAATAATGAAAATGGAAGCCAAGTATAATACTTGAACAGACGCCAAAAAATACAATTCTCCCTTTTGTCTTTGTTAAATGTATGTAGATGCCTGTAAAACATTTTCAAACATAATGCTTCTATCTCTGTCTCATTATCTGCTGAATCTAATTAAAGCAATGTTACAATTGTTTTTGGGTTAGTTAAGGTTAATTTTGATTTCTAAAATCATTAAACTTCATATATATTTACCAGAGTACTAAACTTATATGGGATTTCTTTTCTCAGTTACTACTCTTGTCAATCACTTCTTATACAGCTTCTACTATTGATCGGCATTACAGAAAAGATTCAAGAGTAAATGTATACATTTTAATGTTGTGGCTTTCATTGAAATATTTTACTTTAATTGTTCATTCCTTCTCTTGTAGTTTATTTATTTCCTTGTTTCATTTCATCACTCGGTTATTTTTCCCTGTTGGAGCTCTTGGGCTTATAGCACAATTGAACTGAACATGAAGAAATGACAACTTCACCCCCATTTAACCCTTGGCTATCCACAACCTACCAAAGAATATGAAACAGGACCATAAAATAGGAAAAATAACATATTTCTAGTTACGTTAGAGAAAAAATACATGTGCGCGTAGTAAATTGTAAGACAGTTCTGTATAGCATTGGCATTTTGAGGGTAAAACCACATTGTAAGGTCTATTTAATACTGAGTTTTAGCAAATTCCAATTATACAGTAACATGTTCAAGTTGCTGTATTATGGAAATATTGGCAACTGGGGGCAAAGCCAGCACTTAATAAAAAAAAAATGTAGTTCATGGTTATTTTTTAGGTTATTGATATAGAATACAGTAATATAACTGGCAGAAACCAATAGTTTTTGAGTTGCAGCCATTGTTTGGCCCTCCTTGATCCTAGCATCAGTGGAGAGGGGACTTGGGCGCTGATCACATGTTTATATGGTTAGTCTGTAGGGCATTATCCTGCTTGATACGGCAATATCACTGTCTCTTGCCTCTGACATGCATAAGTGGCCTTTAACCCTGGATAGGTACGCTCCTCGGACACCCCTTTAAGGGTATACTCGGACGCGAACGACCCCGACGCCAAAAAAAATTCTTGAAAAATCAGTTTTTGCAGTAACCTCCTTTTTTCTTTTGCCAAAAAAAACTTCAATGAATGCTTAAAACAACTGTAAAGATAAATACTACTCATCTGCAGAAAAACTAATTATTATAAATATTTTAAAAAATTAAGTAGAAAAAAAAAGACCTGACATAAAAATTCATAAAAAAAAGTTTATACATATATACACAAATCATTTTAGGAATTGATTCTTGAATGTTTAGGACACATCTTGATGTATTTTGGATGAAGTCAGACCCATGGAGGTGAAGATTTGAAATGAGAAAAAAAGGGTAACTTTTTTTGGCCAAAAAAATTTGTCCAAATTTCATGAATTTTTTTGGGTACCCAAATGAAATAGGAAGTGGCTAATTTTTTTAGGGAATAAACATATGTTATCCTAAAATAGAAATATGTAAAAAAATCTTCATTATTTTGTAAATTACATTTATATCAGGGGCCATATCTAAAGGTAATTTTTTGAGTACTTAGAAATTTCGTAAAAAAATACATATATTTAATATATAATATGATATTTATGCAGGTAAAAATATACCAAAATATCACAAATTCTATAGGGAACAAGAATATATATAGATAGGGCAGCTTACGCTTCGGATATGTCCACAAAATGGCCGCCAACCACACTGACTCAGACTCCCTAATCTGCCACTTGAAATGTAGGAAGGGTATGTCAATTTCAAGGTGTTATTTACTAATCTAATTATTATTGGATATGCATAAAAATTGTATGGTGGGTTGCTGGATAATTGTCGATTATTTTACGACTATAAAATTAAAATTCTGACCCAAAAAAATTTTTTTGAAGGGAAATAAAATCGAAAAAAAAAATGTAAAACAATATAATATTTTAGCTAAAAAAATTTGATGATATTCAATCAAAAAAAAAAGTAAACAAAATTTTCCGACAAATAAACATCTAGAGGAATCATTACTCTGTGATAGTTCCTTAGTACGTAGTAATTTTGAAAGAATTGGGAAAAAACGAAAAAATGGCAATCACCGGAAAATCGAACACATACCTATATATACGCCATATCTGGCTAAAAAAAAGATAGGCATGGGAAGCCAGATCATCTAGAAACACTTTCCAACACAATAAAAATATAAGTTTTGCGACACTACTTGCCAATTCCTTACGGTAACATGACTAAGCGAAAAAATGCAAAACAAATAAAAAGGGGCACTCGCGGAAAAATGGCTAACATTCTAATATACGGCATTTCAGAAAAAAAAAATTCAGCCACGTGCTAGGCAAACCATCAAGGCACATTTTCCGACAAATAAACATCTAAATGAATCATTACTCTGTGATAGTTCCTTAGTACGTAGCAATTTTGAAAGAAATGGGAAAAAACGAAAAAATGGCAATCACAGGAAAATCGAACACATACCTATATATACGCCATATCTGGCTAAAAAAAAAAAGATAGGCATGGGTAGCCAGATCATCTAGAAACACTTTCCAACACTATAAAATTATAAGTTTTGCGACACTACTTGCCAATTCCTTACGGTAACATGACTAAGCAAAAAAATGCAAAACAAATAAAAAGGGGCACTCGTGGAAAAATGGCCATTCTAATATACGGCATTTCAGAAAAAAAAAATTTCAGCCACATGCTAGGCAAACCATCAAGGTACATTTTCCGACAAATAAACATATAAATGAATCATTACTCTGTGATAGCTCCTTAGTACGTAGTAATTTTGAAAGAAATAGGAAAAAACGAAAAAATGGCAATCACAGGAAAATCGAACACATACTTATATATACGCCATATCTGGCTAAAAAAAAAATAGGCATGGGTAGCCAGATCATCTAGAAACACTTTCCAACACTATAAAAATATAAGTTTTGCGACACTACTTGCCAATTCCTTACAGTAACATGACTAAGTAAAAAAATGCAAAACAAATAAAAAGGGGCACTCGCGGAAAAATGCGCAACATTCTAATAAACGGCATCTCAGATAAAAAAAAAGACATGCACGTGTTAGCCCAACCATCAAGGCACATTTTCTAACACATAAACATGAAAAAAAAAATCAATAATATACGGCAATTCCTTACTACGTAGTAAACTTTTACAAATATTGAAAAAAAACAGAAATTGGCAACCGCAGTTAAATACCCAATATACCAATAACTACGTCGTATCTGACAAAAACAAAATCACGCATGGGTAGCCAGATCATCTAGACACACTTTCCAACACTAAAAAAGCAAAAGTTTTACGACACTATTTCGCAATATCTTACGGAAAAATGACTTGGCAAAAAAATGAAAAAAAATGAAAAAGGGGTACTCGCGGTAAAATGCCCGACATTCTAATATACGGCATCTCAGATAAAAAAAAAAGACATGCACGTGTTAGCCCAACCATCAAGGCACACTTTCTAACACATAAACATGAAAAAAAAAAATGAATAATATACGGCAATTCCTTACTACGTAGTAGTTTTTACAAATATTGAAAAAAAAAAACAGAAATTGATAACCGCAGTTAAATACCCAATATACCAATAACTACGTCGTATCTGACAAAAACAAAGTCATGCATGGGTAGCCAGATCATCTAGACACACTTTCCAACACTAAACAAGCAAAAGTTTTACGACACTATTTGGCAATATCTTACGGAAAAATGACTTGGTAAAAAAATGAAAAAAAATGAAAAAGGGGTACTCGCGGTAAAATGCCCGACATTCTAATATACGGCATCTCAGATAAAAAAAAAGACATGCACGTGTTAGCCCAACCATCAAGGCACACTTTCTAACACATAAACATGAAAAAAAAAATGAATAATATATGGCAATTCCTTACTACGTAGTAATTTTTACAAATATTGAAAAAAAACAGAAATTGATAACCGCAGTTAAATACCCAATACAGTATACCAATAACTACGTCGTATCTGACAAAAACAAAGTCATGCATGGGTAGCCAGATCATCTAGACACACTTTCCAACACTAAACAAGCAAAAGTTTTACGACACTATTTGGCAATATCTTACGGAAAAATGACTTGGCCAAAAAATGAAAAAAAATGAAAAAGGGGCACTCGCGGTAAAATGGTCCTCGTGGTGATGAACGACATTTTAACTAAAAAAAAAAATCATGCACATGGTAGCCAAACAATCCACCAAGACTTTCCACAACTGATAACCTATACAAGTTGCACCATTCTACGACAATTTCATAATACGTAATAACTTTGATAATTATGCAAACTACCTTAGAAGGGTAAACTCGGTCGCGCTCGACCCCGACGTGTCTCAGAAATCGGGGAAGGAGTACAGCTACAGCAATGCACATCTGGACACTACTAGAGCGTGTAGGGGAGACACCTCCTGCAGGTCGATCACCCACAAATTCAGTCACGGGGGTGAGTCACGTGAGAAAAACCTGTTTTTTTTTGACGCTCGGGGTCGCGAACGACCCATCGTACCTATCCAGGGTTAAACCATTATGGTAGTCAATCCAACTCCCAAACACTGTTAGAGCCTTTGGGTTTATAGCATTTTGCTTTTCCAGCTAGGGTTGTAGCTTAACAAGTAATAATAATAACACTGAAAAACTGTCTACCAGTAAATTGTCAACAAGGTTCAAAACAGCTTAAGTTACACCATGTCCTAGTTTTATTTTCTCCGTTACAATTATTATACTATTCTACAATTTTGCAAAGATCTATGCGATTATGTGAGTTCCACTTGAATAAAATATAACATAACAAATTTGTAAGTAATTTGTATTTTTCCTAGTATACAAACCTGGAGCTATTTATAGGGGTATACTTTCGGCGTAGCTGAAAGACGAGCCATGATAATTTTAGTGAGGGATAACTACCCCATCTGCTAGTTAGCGGGTGGGGGGTGGGGTAAACTGGCTACCACGCTCACTCACACCTCTAGGGTGAGTAACCACTTTGATTTATGGCAGGACTTCTCGGGTGACAGGGTGGCGGGCCAATTTGTATAAATAGCTCCAGGTTTGTATACTAGGAAAAATACAAATTACTTACAAATTTGTTATTTGTTCTGGCATAGATACAAACCCTCTGCTATTTATAGGGATGACTTACTTTTAGGAGAGAGGAAGTCCTCACCAACTGGCCTTGGTCATGACCCGGGGTTCTCTCTATTTCGATCTGTGATCGATAGTAGAAGGTGTCCCTATCCTTGCTAAAATCAAGTGCCAATATGAGGTAATGCACTGATAGCGGCCTGCAGAAGCTTGTGTGTGAGTGGAACTAACAGTGTGGCTTGTCTTTAACATAGGAACTACAGTACAAAACCTATTGTTATTAAGACTTAGCCAAAACCTCCTCAAAAAGGTATTGGGGACGTATCAAAGTATTCTTCTATATTTAGAAGGCACAAGGGAAATGAGTCTTACCTGCAGCTAGGTGAGGTCAGCTATGCTGAGGCTTGCGGAGCTGTTTTGCCCAGAGGGGAGAATATGAAAGGAAGAAAGGAGCCAGTCATTCATACTCATTCACCCCAGATTAATCAGGGTAACCTCAGCCCTCAACCCTCTGCTACTTGTCCATCAAAGAGCCTGAAGTGTTTAGACCATTTGTTGTGCTACCACCACAGGACCGATGGAAAAGTTCTCCTTGTTCTTGTGGGTTACATCTTTGCAGGTAGTGGCCCGTGAAGGTCGATTGACGCTTCCACAGGCCCACTTAAAGTATCTGCGCCACAGAGTAGTTTCTTGAACGCCAGGGAGGTAGCAACGCCACTGACGTTACGAGCTCTGGGTCTTAGGATGGAGGAAGGTCTAGATGGTGATCAACCTCAATTGCCTTCAGATCCCAGAGGGGGAGGAAATCCTTGAGGTTTTCCTCTTGACCTTATGATGCTTGTCAACAGTGCTGACACACGGGGGCGAGCTAGTATCGTTCTTTTAAGGTAACCCCACAGACTCCTAACGGGGTAAAACCCCAGTTGACGGGTCTTCGGTTACCGAACAAAGATTCTTTATCTGAAATGGTCTGTACCTAGGGTACACCACACTCGGATTTTAAGTCTTGGCAATCAACTCAGGGACGCCGCTGAGGATTACTTCTACCCGTCTCCTAGAGTAGGAGACATCAGAAGATTGATCATACAACACACTAATTCTCTTGGTCAAAGCCCAAGTGAGGAAGCGATCTGCTGCCTGGCGTAAAGGTTCGTAGAGAGGGGCCTTCAGGGACTGAAGGACCCGATCCACGTTCCCAGGAGGAGGTTGAGATCCGATGGGAGACAAGTTATCTCAAACTTGTATATGTAAAGGCATCGGTTGGTGAGATTCCCCTTCCACGACATCAGTCACAAAGGACCAAACACTTCACCTGGAAGACCGACACTGAAAAGTGTCTGAGGTGCCTAGACATCTTTTCCGCAACTCGTTGCGAAAGGCCTCTCTAAGATAAGTGGTGTAGGATCGTCCCAGGCGTGAAGTCAAAGCAAAGCTATGGCTTAGGGAAGTGTTAGCATGTGGCTGCTTGGAAGATCGTGTCGTGGAGGAAGATTCCTTTGAACTCCGTGAGGAGCTGCAGAAGGTCCGGGAACCATTCTGCGGGATGCCATAACGAAGCTATTGGAACTCCGTCAGGGGCTGCAGAAGGTCCGGGAACCATTCTGCAGGATGCCATAGAGTCATTGATAAGATCTTGTTTATCCTGACTTGGCTGAAGACTTTCTCACCAGACCAAATGGGAGAAAAAAGGTGTACACCTTGAAGCTGTCCCACCAAACTTAGAATACATCTTGTTCAAGGGCCTGTTGAACGGTCGAGCGGGAGCCTGAATTTCAGGGCCGTTGCAAGCATGGCCATAGTCGGAGACCTCACAAACTTAAGACTTTGCTGGATACAAGATGATTCAAAGGCAATAGGAGCACACTATCTGAGTGGTTTGTTCAGATTATCTGCAAGCACATTCCTGTACCAGGAATGATGCGAGTGGATGGGGACACCTAGCTGTCCTCTGTCAATCTGAGGCTTCCTACTGCTAGATGGTTCTCTAAGAGAAGTGAATACTGGTACCTTTCTGTCAGGGGACAAATGGTGAGATATTTGGATAGAGATAAGAAAGTAAGTAGGATTAAGGAAAGGAAATCAACACAAAATTAAAAAGAAACAGATATTCAAAGATGGATTGACCCCTGACAGTTAAGTATAAGGTTTCTGTCAGGGGACAAATGGAGAGACATTTGGATAGAGTTAGAAAATTAAGTAGGATTAAGGAAAGGAAATCAACACAAGATTAAAAAAAAACAGATTTTCAAAGATGGATTGACCCCTGATAGTTAAGAATAAAGTCTCGGTCAAAGGACAAATGGTGGGATATTTGTATAGAGTTAGGAAAATGAGTAAGATTAAGGCAAGGAAATCAACACAAGATTAAAAAGAAACAGATTTTCAAAGATGGATTGACCCCTGATGGTTAAGTACAAAGTCTCGGTCAAAGGACAAATGGTGAGATATTTGTATAGAGTTAGGAAAATTAGTAAGATTAAGGGAAGGAAATCAACACAAGATTAAAAAGAAACATATTTTTAAA
>NC_090740.1:108690672-108695672 GCF_036898095.1 Palaemon carinicauda | reverse complement strand
ATCAGCCACTAAATAATGTAAAATTCGCACTACTTCCCTATTATGCGATTCCACTAATCCATTTGCTGAAGGCCTATATGCGGTCACTGAAAAGTGTTAAATTTTCATGAAATCTGTGACTGATTTCACACCTTATTTATAAACGTAAGACCATTATCACTTATCCAAATTTTCGGGCAACCAAACCTAGTAATGCAAGAGCACAGCGCCTGGGCTAATGGATTTGCCGATTTATCCAACATTACGTAAGTATGAGTGTACCGAGTAAATGCATCCACAATTACACATATATACCTATGTTGTGTTAAACCAGTAGGAAATGGTCCTACTACATTCATATGCACTATATAAATTAAATAGGAATCACAGGCCACTTTCTGGCTTCCAGTACAGTGTTTTTATGTTCTTTGAAACACTTACGAGCATGACAACCTTTTACGTAATTCTCTATAGATTTTTTTATTCCTAACCAAAAGAAGGATTCACATGCTCTCCTTAATGTTCTATCAAACCCTAAATTCCCTGCATACTGACTGGCATGGACTATGTGGATGGCTTGTTTAATTAAAGAGGTAGGAAGAACTACACATGCACAGAATTCCCCTCCCCTCCTCTCGTAAGCACAATATAAGATACCATTTTCAATAAAAAATTTCTCACGAGGCACATTCATAAATGACGGATAACTCTCCGATTCCCCTTTAATGACTGCTCGCACTCTTTCCATCTATTCCTCTTTTTTCTGTCCATCTCAGACTTCTTTTATGTCCAAACCTCCCAAGTCAATCAAACCTGCATTATCAGGGCATTCATTCTGGACACCCCTGGTCATGTCCTCGGTCACCCACATATATTCATCTTCATCGCTCCTCTCTCTCTCTCTCTCTCTCTCTCTCTCTCTCTCTCTCTCTCTCTATCTATCTCTATCTATCTATCTCTCTCTCTCTCTCTCTCTCTCTCTCTCTCCCGAGTGTCCTCTCTCTCTCTCATATCTGCAACTCTCTCCCTCTCTCTCTTTCCGCTACCGTATTCTGAATGCTCATCGGGAGAATTTACATACCGTTCTCTATTTTCTCTATTTTGATGGGGGTCTTCATTGTTTTGGTTACGTTCTTCTTTCCTCTTTTGTGCCCTAGTTTCTATTCCTATTACTGTACCTCTAGAGAGAGCATCAGCTACCTTGTTAGCTTTACCTTCTATGTAGTGAAAACCCTATATATTATACTCTAACAATCTCTCAATCCATGTCGCTTGTTGAAAGATCAAATCATTTTTATAATACAAACCTCGTAAGGGGCGATGATCACTTATCAACTCAATTGACTGACCTAATAAAAAGAACAGATGTCTCTCTAGAATCCAAAAAAATAGCCAAAGCCTCTCGATCGAGTGTACTATGCATCTTTTCTGCCCCTTTTAATGCCCGGGAAGCAAAACAAATGGGTCGCTCTCTGCTTTTATCATCTCGTTGAGAAACTACGCCACCAATAGCTACGCTACTCACATCTGCTGTCAATAAAAACGGGCGATCAAATCTAGGATATGTGAGTAATTCATTGCTAGTTAAGGCAGCTTTCAACTGATTAACCGTGGATAGATATCGTTATTTGCCCACCTTAATTAGGTTTCGATGAGTCGACCTTGACCCGAGGTCCCACAAAGATTCATAAAAAATTCATTTATAAAGCAATTCACTACCTTTTACTATTAATAAACTTCAAAGAATACTCTATTCTTCAAAATAAGTAAATGAAAGCTAATCTAAAATAAAATATTTATTACAAATAAATAAAAAAAATAAATATACAAAAAAAATGACTTTGCAGAAAAATTTACCTAAAATCTAAATATAGAAGTAAGCAAAAACTATTCTAAAGCAATTATTCTACGATAATTGAGCACCATTTTCTGAAATCCAGGGAGGAGGCACCATAAGGGGATGTTTCCTGGAATGAGAAAAATGTGTATGTTTTTTAGCTAAAAAAATCTATCCTCTTTTCAAAATTTTTTGGGGGCTGAAGTTTTTACAGGATATTGTATTATTATTGTACAACAAAATATTTGTAAAAGAATCTGCACTTGGATATTATTTTGTGTTATAAAAATGAGAATGTTTTTTTAAAATTTTTTTTTTTCGGATTTCTATTTAGATTTTTTTTTCATAAATATCCATTGCGGAGCATGGTATTTATGCATGAAAATATCAGAAATTCTATAAAAAAAAGAGGAATTTACAGAGCTATGCCAGTTCCTGTCGGATATGCTTAAGAAATGGCTGCCAACCACAACACCTTGGAAGGTCAAATCTGCTACCTGAAATGGAGAAAGATATGTCAATTTTAGCGAGTCATTTACTAAAATAATTGTTCGAGGATTTGCAGAAATATATTATGGTAGCTAGAATGAATTTTATAGATTAGTTTGCAATGTAAAAAAATAAAATAATGATCATAATTAAGTTATCATAAATGTACAAACTTACGAAATCAGGAGAAATTATAAGCTACTTTATAAAAAAAAATACCGGGTAGAAGACATTCACAAACGATTTACAACAATCCTTTTTTATATACGCCTAACCACTACTGCACATTCGATAATTATATAAAAATTTTATATTACACAACTTACCTTAATCATGTATTGATGGGTCGAGCTCAACCTAGGAGTATCTCAGAAATAGCACAAGGAAAAGAGCTGGGATGATATGCGTCCCCACCTGACTGCTGTACACACTGAACTGAGGCCTCGCAGATCGATATCACTCACAACCAATACGGATGAAAAATTATGGCAAAAATCGTGTTTTTTTTGTTTTTACCTCGGGTCGTATACGACCCACCACACCTATCCAGTTCTTCTTCCCTTCCCCAATTTATTACTTTTTGTTTCTTTAAAGCATCTAAGGGTCTCGCTATCTCTCCAAAACCTCTTATGAATTTACGGCAATACCCAGTAAGCCCTAGGAGCCCAGCTACTCCCTTAGAGTTACGTGGCCTTGAGAAATCTCTAATAGCCGCTACTTTAATGGGGCAGGGCTGGATATCTGCTGGGGTTATTATGTGACCTAAAAATTCGACCTGCTTACAGAAAAATTTGCACTTTGACAAATTCATTTTCATATCATTACATTGCAATGCTTCTAAAACTTTACGAATATCATTATTATGTTCTTCAGCCGTTTTCCCTGTAATTATTATATCGTCTTTATAAACAAGAACATTATGGCCAATTAAGGGCGACTAAACGCCATCATTACTCTAGGGAAATGACTTGGAGCATTTTTAACACGGAAAGGAAGAAAATTAAACTGAAATAGTTGATCGTTATCTATAAATGCCATTTTACATTTCCTGTCTTCCTGAATGGCTATTTGATAGTATCCAGATTTCAAATCAACAGTTGTAAAATATTTACTATCCCGTACTTTCACAAGTAATTCTTCAATCAAGGGTAATGGAAATGCATTATCCTTAGTGACTGCATTCGACTTCTTATAATCAACACACAATCTTGCAGAGCCATCCTTTTTCCTAACGGCTACAATTGGAGAAGCCTAGTGGTATTTGCTCTCCTCAATTATCCCTTGTTCCCTTAATTCATTAATTTCCCTTTCTATCTCTCCCTGGAAATGAATGGGTACCTGATAATGCCTTGACCTGATTGGCTCCGCCTGCCCAGTTTCAATGTTAAAGGGAAGTCGATCAATCCTCCCAGGTGGCTCATTTCCAATTACAATTACATCAGAATAATTATTGACAATGTCACTAACTACATGTTGATATTCTGACGGACATAATTTTCGCGCTTGTATAATCAAATTCTGAGTGTGTTCATCTGTGTAGGCTGGAGTTGTGGTTCCCAACATCTCATTATTAGCAATTTCACATAACTCTAATTCACACACAGAATCGCTTCCTAAAACAGCTTTTTTATTTGGCAAAATTAACAATCGTTATATCAGCTCTGTTCTCTTTTATTTATGTCAAGCCCTCTAATATTATATAGGACCAATTTTCATGGGGTCTAACAACGACCTTGGTTCCTTCCGGAGAGGGCGACACGGGGTCACTGATATGCTTGTAAGTGTCTGGGGAGACAAAACTTCTCCTCTCCTAGGTAAAGCTGTTACTTTAGTTACATGTCTCCCCGAGCCCGCAAACGCACTTATTCTCTCATGACTTTCTATTGACAAAATGTAACCTCATTCTTTTACTGTTATTGTATCTTTTCCCCCAAAAATGCAAATTTGATTATTAGAGACAAAATCACTTCCTAAAACAGCCTCGATTCCTGGAATTCCCAAGGTTGGCAAGACAAAAAAATCATGTGTAAACTTCACAAACCCAACCTTGAAGTGGATGATTGTTGATGGTGTATGTGTAGTTTATTTCCTCCTGGCATGTCAAGAACAATGGATGCCGCAGGCTGTAGTGGACTTGAGGAGAATTTTTTTTCAATCAGTGAAACGCTGGCTCCAGTGTCAATCAGCGTTCGAATGGAATTATCTGGTAGGTCAACCGTCACTGCTAACATTCCTAGATGGCCATTACGAGATATGGGCCATGGGCTAATGACCTCAGCTACAATGCCGCTGCTCCCTTGTGCTGCGGGGGTGAGGTCGTTGGTACCATTGGAGGTCCAAGTGCCTGCTCTGTCAAGTCTGTCGTCACTGCTTCCTCGGCTACTGCTTGTTATGTCATGCAGGGGTCATCGAACTCCCTTGTCTCCCCCTTCCTCTGTTTCCTTTTTTCGCGGACATTGGGCGGGGGGAGGTGTGCATGTGCCACAGCCCGCCCGCCCTGGGCGTTTTTGACTGAGCACTCTCGAGATAGATGACCGTAGGCCTGACAAGTGTAACAGCTAGGGAATCTTTGGGTGGGGCACTCCTCTCGTCGGTGCCCCTCACCCCAACACTCCCAACATCTAATTTGCTGACTGCGTTCTCCTCTACACCCCTTCGGGGGTCGACTGCCTCTTATGGCTGCCAACTTGTTGGA
>NC_090740.1:108678172-108683172 GCF_036898095.1 Palaemon carinicauda | reverse complement strand
AGAGAGAGAGAGAGAGAGAGAGAGAGAGAGAGAGAGAGAGAGAGAGAGAACTTCAATAGGTGTCCGCCTTTTCTACTTTTTTTTTGCGTTTCTTATTATGCTTGGATTAGGTATATATTTTTCGAACTTTATGAACTCCAATTTTTTTATCTTATTTTAAACTGACAAGTAACAACTGGCTTGCATTTAAATTATTTTGGTCTCGATGTCAGGGAAATTATCCTTCAGAATGCAGTTTTTTTATAAGGGTTAAATAGATAACCCCTTAAATGGGACTGAATAATTGGTCGTTCAACACCTTTTGGAGATCTTCGGAATAGAAACTAGGAATGAACATTATCGTATTATCTAATGATTACTCTCTCCCTCAAAATATTATAACATAACAATAACAATAGTAATCATACTGATACTAAAAATTTTAAATATTATTATTATTATTATTATTATTATTATTATTATTATTATTATCATTATTATTATTACTAAATTTAGTATATGACAGCAATATCAACAAAAATGTTGATTACACTAAACATTTCAATTTTTATTTTCATCATCCTTACTACAAAAAAGCTAAAAAAAAATTAACAACAATAATGATAGTAATAACATGAACTATTACAACTATTATCTCTCTCTCTCTCTCTCTCTCTCTCTCTCTCTCTCTCTCTCTCTCTCTCTCTCTCTCTCTTTCCTGAAATAAAATTTCATAACGCAGTTCAAACATTCCATTCATTTAAATAACTCTTTCATTTTGTTTGAAATTAGCAGTATATCCTCTTGAGGCTTTATTGATACATCGACAGTAATTTTTCAGAAATGAAGACTAAAGGTTCTTCAGATAACCCTTTATATACAACCCTCTTAAAACCTAACCTCATCGATAAAAAAAAAATGTTTAAATGTTTCACGAATGTTCAATAAAAAGATAAAGCTGGTAGTTTAATGAAACGCTCAAAACGTAAAACGGTCAAGCATGGTGAGTCATGTGTTTTTTGCCCAATGCCCTAACATTAATCTTGTTTAAGTAACATCAAAGAGTATCAATGATAATTATATATATTCCATCTAATCTCTTTCTGCCATACACACACAAACAAACCACAAGCATACACATATGCATATATATATATATATATATATATATACATATATATATATATATATATATATATATATATATATATATATATATATATATATATATACATATATATATATATATATATATATATATATATATATATATATATATATATATATATATAAATGGATGTATGTATGCATACACAGGCACATATACACATATACACACACGCACACACACACACACACATATATATATATATATATATATATATATATATATATATATATATATACACACATATGTTTGTATGCGTGAAAAATGTAAATAAAATGTATTAAGAACTGTAACAACCTTTAAATAGATCGTTCATGTATAAACTTGAAAATCTAAGGTGAAGAGAAATATGATGGAAAAGAATAACTAATTTTATCCTTAAGCAAGAGAACTTTAATCAGAGACCATGATAAAAATGCTAAGATATTACCCAAGAATAGAGAGCAATAGTTTAATTTTGGAGTGTCCTTTTCTTTTACCCTTACCAAGAGGGAAATAGCCACTGAACAGTTATAGTGCAGTAGTTAACCACTTGAATGAAGAAGAATTGTTTGTTGATTTTAGTGTTTCCAGGTTTTTGGAGACTATCCGGTGTATGTGTAGGCAAAGGGAAAAGTTCCGTAACCATAGAGAGGGATCCAATATAGTAATGTCTGACCATTCAAAGGAACCAAATAACTCTTTAGTATTAGTATCTCAAAGTGCTATATCTATCTATATATATATATATATATATATATATATATATATATATATACATATATATATATATATATATATATATACATATATATATACATATATATATATATATATATATATATATATATATATATATATATATACATATGTTTAATGTTTATATATATATATATATATATATATATATATATATATATATATATATATATATAGATACTTAGATAGATAGATAGATTGATAGATAAAAGGAAAGATTGATAGATACATAAATAGATATTATGCAGAGAGAGAGAGAGAGAGAGAGGAGAGAGAGAGAGAGAGAGAGAGAGAGAGAGAGGGAGAGATCTAACGTCAATAAACAACCCTCTTTTGATATTCAGCAAATATTTTAATTAAAGAAGAGTTCATAAATATTTAAATCAACTACAAATAATAGGAGTCGAGGTAAAATGGCCATACAGAATTTTGCGATTTGCAGGCGTGGTCATAATGCAGCAGCAACAAACTTGAATCAACTTTCACCTCTTTTTCCTTTCTTTTATTTGGTGTTTCGAAAAAGATGGATGCTTGTTTAATTTTTTTTCCATATGTAAATTTCTGAGAAAAATTGCATATATAAAATATATAATCTTTTTCAGTGCGAGATTAATGAGTAAAACAATTAGGCCCTAATATGTGAGATTAAATTAGGGAAGAGAGAGAGAGAGAGAGAGAGAGAGAGAGGAGAGAGAGAGAGAGAGAGAGAGGAGAGAGAGAGAGAGAGAGAGAGGGGGGGGGGGGGTTATTTAGCATATGATGAGTTCATCTACATGCTAATCAACACCAAGGCACAATATGTCCCTGAGTATTCAAATAGGCTGCCAAAAAAAATTAAAAAGATTAATAACCCGAATCAAGTGATTTTTTATTAAGTATTCTTCAAATTTTGCATGTTTATATACTGCAATTTCATTGTGACACCTTCCATCTCTAACCCAAAGCCGAAGAGAAAATTTAAGTGACAATGATTCATTTTCATATTGGATTTTATATGTAAAATGATACTAGATGTGTGTATACTTAGATATGCATACATACACACACATACACACATATATATACACACATATATCTATCTATCTATCTATCTATCTATCTATATATATATATATATGTATATATACGTATATATATATATATATATATATATATATATATATATATATATATTTATATATATAAATATATATATATATATATATATATATATATATATATATATATATATATATATATATATACATGATGGGTGGTCTTCTTGTCCGATGTCGTTTCCTCCGATGGACTTTTAGTCCAACATTTGGTCCACTTTCTAAAGAAAACAAGTCTTGTAAGGGATTGTTATTAGCGTTTACTTCACTTCTGTGTTAAGTGTTCATACTTTATTGGCTTTTATGATAAAGTAATATGCTCATTTTCTAATTACTCCACTAGTCATGTTTAACATTCTCTTTATTCTTCTCTCTCTTTAGTATGGTACTATATATGTAGTATGCAGCAAGACTAGTACTTCAGTTTCTGAATTTGCCTACCCCAAAATGGCAAGAAGAAAAGAAATGTAGTAGATGTAAGTGATATATCTACGATTTTCATTCAACTAATACAAAACTTTTGAAAGAACACTGGTGGAGAGAGAAAAGGCAGCTGTGTTCATTGCGCATTCACACGGTTACGGAAGACAATGTACCATAAATAATTTATTCTTTCTGGTGAGCACCATCATTAAATGATAGAAAATCAGTTGCTGAAATTAAGGAAGAAACGATCGAAAACACAGCAGCAAGTTCGCGTAGCATATTAGAGAGAAAGCTTAATGAGATAACTGGAAATACTAGCTCTCAGCTCCCTCGCGTTCAAGTACTTTCAAAGACTATTCAAAAGTGCTGACAAAAGCATTCCGGACTTCCTGCTAATCCAGTGGCTAGACATGGATTTGAAATCCCTGAGGAATACGGTAAACTTGATAATGGCGAATAGTTTCTAAGATATGATTCAGGCATCGAGGATCATCAAAGAACTCTAATATTTGCATGAGAAAGAGCTCTCGAAGATATAGCATTATATTGTCAATAGGCAGGTGATTGCACATTCTGAATTTTGCCTGAACAGTGGTATCAACTATTTTGCATTCGTGTACAAGTTAATGGTAACAGTTTCCCACGGGTCTTTGTATTACTGCCGATTAAAACCAGACAGACATATGAATCAGTTTTCGAGCAATTAAAAATTATGCAACCTTATGTAGATCCAATGATCTAATGGCATATTTCGAAATTGCGATTTATAAGTCATTTAATTCATCATTCCTTAATTCATCTATCGTTGCGTGTTTGTTTCATCTGGGGCAGTCCATATTTAGAAAAATTGTCGATCTAGGTCTCAAAAAAAAAAATATAACAAACACTCTGAATTATGTCTTAAAGTAAGATGTTTTTTCCGCAATAGCATTTCTCCCTACTGAAGATGTTGAAGAGGGCCCATGAGGAATTGATAAGCGATGACGAAATACCTTCTGAATTTATAGCTTACTTTGATGTGACTTACTTGGGATTCGTAAGAGGGCGTAACGCGAGATGAAGGAGAGATCCATCTATTTTCCCATTAGATGTATTGAATGTTAATGAGCGTATTCTTGAAGATTTACCCAGAACAAACAATGCTGCACATGGGTTTCATTCTGCTATAAAACGTTCAGCGGGTGGAGCACATTTGTACATTTGGAAATTTATCAAAACCTTGAAGGAAGAAAAAGGATTTATTCAAGGTAAAATGACTTAAATGCTTTGTGGAGATACGTCATACTTCCAGGCCCCGCTGATCGTCAACCACCACACCTACCCGCCGGGGAAACCACCTAGGGGCTAGACGCACCGTCAAAAAGCCCCTGTCCGGAGAGAAGCTCCGGGCAATCTAAAGAAGAAGAAGAAGTCATATTCTTGTTCACGATAACAAAAAATCACCAAACGTCCCAAAAGATTGGTAACTGGATACGAGTCAACGAGGAAAACAGTTTTTGAAGAATATGTCATATAATTTGTACCAATTTAACTTTTTTTTTTTTTTTTTTTTTTTTAAATCATGCATTATTTTACATGTGTGTTACTAATAAAAT
>NC_090740.1:108655672-108670672 GCF_036898095.1 Palaemon carinicauda | reverse complement strand
AATAGTAATAGCAATATATAATAGAACATATACTATTTTTTTTTTTAAAAGAAAAGAAGAAATAGTAGCAATACTAAAACTCCAAGAGCAGATTGGTTTTCCAGGAAAATTAAAAAAGGAAATTTTTTCCTAAAAATCATTAAGAATGTTTTAAACATACGGTGTGTCACGACTGAGATTGTATGGGCAGGTGTTGAGTATGGATGTGGGGTGGGGGTGGGGGGGGGGGGGTGGCAGTGAGGAGGGCTTAGGAGGAACCTGTAAGGGGAGACAGACAATTAGATGGCGAGATACAGTAAAGGATGATATGAAGAGAAGAGGTTTGGAGGAAGAGGATGCCTTTGATCGAAGGTATTGGAGAAGGTGCATCAGCAACCGAATCTTCAATGTAGCGATAACGGTGGGAACGAAGAAGAAAAACGAGAAGAATGGCTTTTTGTAAAGGTTATACATGAGAATACTGCTGAGTGTAGTTGTTACTATTTACTATTAATATATCTATTTATAAAATTAAAGAGCCATTTTCTGGTAAAATTGGGCATTAGTTGTTTCTACTGCTTTTAATGCAATTCACGAAATTCATTACAGTACTATATATAATAATAATGTTCTTCTATACCATTATCACCTCTAGCAATCCATGTCCGTAAATACATAGATTCTTGTTTTTGCCTATCATTGTTACATTGATTTCCACAATCCCTTTCATAGTATTTGCAGTGTAGTATCAAGAAATCACATTCTTACTGTAACTGCGCCTTCCCTTGCATTCTGATTAGCATGAACATTTGGAAAATTCAAGGAAACCTTGGATTGTGGCAAACTGAGACTGCACAGGAATATTTGCACCTTTCTTAATGGTTCAGCTATTTTGTTCAGTAGTATGAAGGAGGGGTAAGGTGGTGGGAAATGATTTTTCACATATAGATAAGTACTTTACATGGGTATTATGTAGCCATAATGCAGTCCTACTGAGAGGTAACATCTCTTCTTTTGAATTTCCAGATCGAAACTTCCCCCATCTCAATGTAGGAGATGGTGGACCTCTAGAAGAGTACATATGACACAAAAAGCTTTCTAGACTCTTGATTTGTGGAGACAAGGGAGGATGTAGTCCTTCACCAAACTCTCAAAACCAGGCAATGACAGAATCTTCACTGTCAAGTTGAAGGTATTATTTAACCCAATATTTCTTTGTGATACGCACGATTTTGCCACACCAGCCAGCACCCGAGAATTTGTGGCTTCTAATAAGGCCTTGACATTTGTGATATCCAATAGCTTGTACTCGTTCCTTTGCATAAATTTCCAGATATTTTGTGCCTTTCACAACTAGGAATTGGAGGTAAGTTTCATTTGTAAGGGGATTATAGGAAATAAGTTCCAGGATTGATTGATTAATTCAAAGTTTTCAGGCATCCTGACATCTAAGATCATTGACGCCGATATCATTTAGTCTATATATAAAAAAAAGTAAAAAAAAAATATTCAATTAAAACCATAAAAGTTTAATGTCATTGTAAAAGTTAAATAGTTTTCAGAAGACCTGCTTCTGAAATAAATCTAAAAATGCCACTTCCATAGTAGGACACATCATGTCCAAGAATCTTGGCAAAGATGAACCTGCCACCTTCACCTCGAGCCTCAAATAAATAACTATTCCTTAAGTTATTAGAATTGGGGCCTTCGATCAACAAATGCCTCACTGTTAGAGGTACCAAACAGTCGTCACAATATGGTTGGTGTTGGCTCTTCAGCAGAAACTCATGTGTCAACCGAGTGTGACCAATACAGAGACGACAAAGAGACGTCTCCCATTTTCGGGGCATCATGTTATACCTCCAAGGAGATATGAAATTTGTTACATCTCTCATTTTATTGCCATCTACTGTATCCCAGTGCTGTTGCCATTTATTGCAAAGCAATTTCTTGATGTTAGGTAGGAAGTCTTTACAGGGAATGGGATACCTTCTTGGTACCAACTCTGATGCTGCATTCTTTGCCAATGAATCTGCCTTCTCATTCCCACACAGACTTACATGTGATGGAACCCAACAAAATTGAACCATTATACCTCTCCTTCCAACAATAAAAAGCCATTCTAAAATCTTTAAAACTAGAGGGTTACTAGAATTAAAAACTTCTAAAGCTTGAAGAACACTCCTTGCATCACTAAAAATGGTAAAATTACCCTCCTTTTCCTATGCTATTTTCTCAACAGCGGTTAGTATGCCATATAGTTCGGCAGTAAATATTGAAGCTGTTAGAGGAAGTGCACCTCTACAATTAAAACCATTACTATGTACTCCAAATCCAACGCCAGCATCAGATTTGGAGCCATCAGTACATTTAAAAGTCGATCCCCTATGTTCTTCAAAATGTTCCATAAACAGAGACCTGGATTCTAAGTCAGTCATATTCTTCTTAACTCCAATAAAATATTTACAAAAAGATATCTCTTGTAATTTCCATGGAGTCGTTGATGATACCTTAAATGGAAGCACCTTAATTCTAATCATATCAAGACTGTTTAAAAATTGTTTCACCCGAAACCCATAAGGTTGAGGAGATTTTGGGTGCAACTCAAAGTATCTTGAGTGACTTAGATGGCTTGCAGTCTGAAAGGCTAACGAATTAGGGAGTTTTTACAATCTAAACCAATACTGAATAATAGCAGAAATTCGGTAAAGATCTAGAGGTAACTCTCCAGCATCAACAAGACTTGGGATAGGTGAGGTTTTAAACGCTCCTGTGGACAATCTAATACCACCATGATGTATTGAATCTAATATCTTTAAGTGGCTTGGGGAGGCTGAAGAGAATATTTCACATCCGTAACTGATTTTGGAAAAAAACAAGGCATTGTATAATTTCAAAATAGTATTGCGGTCTGGCCCCCATGATGTATGGGACAATACTTTTAAAATATTCAGAGCCTCGAGACATTTAGCTTTTAACGCTTTTAAGTTAGAAACTCATGTAAGCCTACAATCAAATATCAAACCTAAAAATTTAGCTTCACTTGCACATGGTATCCGTTGACCTTTAATGTATATATCCGGGTCTGGATGTACACCCCGGATACGACAAAAATGGACAATAGTAGTTTTACTTGTTGAGAACTTAAATCCATTCATATCGGCCCACTGGATAATTTCGTCAATTGAGAGTTGTATTTTCATCTCAACCATTTGCCATTCTAGCTCAAGCAAATGATACTGATAGATCATCCACAAATAATGTTGAGAGAACATCCCGGGGAATGACTGAGGATATCCCATTAATTGCTAGTGCAAAAAGGGTTACTCTCAGCACACTCCCTGAGGAACTCCTTCTTCCTGACACTTACTCTCTGATAAAGCTTCCCCCACTCTCACTTGAAAAACTCTGTTTGAAAGAAAGGCCTGAATAAATATTGGCAGCTCTCATTTCAATCCCAATTCATGAATTGTTTAAAGTATGCCATATCTCCAAGTGGTATCATATGCCTTTTCAAGGTAAAAAAAGACTGTCACATGGTGCTGTTTGGAAGCAAATGCTTCACAAATAGAGGACTCAAGTCGTATCAACACATCAGTCGTTGAGTGCATTTTTCTGAATCCTCATTGGGTTGGGTTGGTGATAAAATACCCTTCTTTTCAAGGTACCCCATCAGTCTTGCATTGACCATCTTCTCCATAATTTTACATAAACAAGATATCAATGCAATAGGTCGGTTGTTTGCTGCTGAAAACTAGTCCTTACCGGGTTTTAAAAAGGCTAAAATAATGGCTAGTTCCCAAACACTTGGATTACTATGATCATGCCTTATGCTATTAATAATGCTTAAAATAAATAACTTTGTATTAAAATGTATATGTTTAATCATTGCATATGGAATTCCATCGGGTCCTGGGGCTGTATCGTTACAAGTGGAAAGTGCCAAATCATATTCTCTTTCAGTGAAAGGAGAATCATATGACTCTTCCCTTCCTGTTGCAAAATTTAAAATTTTCTTTTCTTCAATGCTTCTGTACTGGTGACCAGGAGCTGCTACATTCTTGCACGATACATTTGAAAAATGGTCAGCCAGGGCATTGCTAACTTCATTTCCTTCAGTCACATACTGACCATTTACTTTCAACACTGGTGGTGGGTTTTGGGGTGAATTTGCCTGCAATCTTTTTTACTTTCCTCCATACAGAAGATAGTGGTGTTCTACTATTAATGGAGGAAACAAAAGCCCCCCAAGATTGGCGTCTAGCTTCTTTCATGGCACGACGGAACTGTGCTCTTCACTTTTTGTACGTTATCAAATTTTCATCCGTACGGCATCTACGCAATCTAGTCAGAGATTTTCTGGTGGCTCTGTGCAAGGCTGTTAATTCTGAAGACCACCACGGGACTGGTCGTCTTTTGAATAGTCGTGTGGTTTTGGGAATCGAACTGATTCCTGCGGTATGGAGAGTTCCATTCAGTAGGTCTATGACATCATTAATACTTTCAAATTGTTCTGCACTCCCTTCGATTTCACTTAGCTCACAAAATTTAACCCAGTCTGCCTTGTCAAGATTCCATCGTAGCGATCTTTGTAAAGGCGGACCCTTGTTGGTGTTTATAATGATTGGTGCATGATCACTATTATGTCAATCATCTAATGTCCTCCAATCAAAATCAAGAAGGCAGTTAGAGCTTGCAATTGATAGGTCAATGCATGACAAGGTACCTGTCTGAACATGGAAGTGAGTGGGCTTTCCTGTATCAAGGAGTCCCACATCCTCATTCTCCACAATTGATGAAATAATATTGCCCCTTGTGTTTGCCAAAACATAACCCCACAAAGGATGTCTACCATTCATATCCCCCAGTAAGAGAAATGGTTGAGGGAGTTATGGAATGACCTCTGCTAAATCATCATATAAAATATTATCATTTGGAGGTAAGTACAGAGAGCATATTGTATATTTTCTCCCTATATCAATTTGTACAACCACTGCCTGCAGGGTTGTACGTAAAGATATAGGTATTTGGAGAACATCTCGACGAACATACATGAGACTTCCGCCATGGCTCCCTGCTTGATGACTATATGGTGTTCTATAGCTAACATACTCTCGAAGACTAGGAGTGTTAGCATCAAGCATACTTTCCTGTAGACATACAATTATGGGGGAATGTTCATGAATTAGAAGCTTAAGTTCTTTAAATTTCGCCCTTTAACCCTGACAGTTCCATTGCAAAACGGAGGAGAAAACTATGGATTATTTCTGGAAGATATCTTGGATGAAGTCTTCCCATTAGCAGTTTTTAATGGTCTTGCTATGTTGGGTTTTACAATTGTGTTTTTCTTTGTATCCTTTTGATCTATTTGTTGAGGTGGATGGTGGACTGAGCTCAACTTAAATTTCTGATTTATTTAAATTATCATCTGGTTGATCGAAAACATCAACAGACAAAACATCATATTTATTTGATGTCATAACTCTAATATTTCTTATGGAAGGGGGTGAGAGAGATGGAGGTCTCTCTCTTTTACGATTAATAGGTTGTGAGTTACCAGGTTTTTGTACCTTCCCCACTACAGGTACATCTGATAACTTGGTTTCAGGTGGAATCTCCATTAAATCAGGCAAGGATATGGCCTGCTAGAGGTTAGTACTATCCTTTGTTAAGGGGGACAAAGGTTTGATAGTGGAGGGCAATGTCTTTTGGTTGATACTCAATGATAAATCTTTAGGAGGAGATATTCTTGTCTTATGCAGCACTTTATCAACAGATGGTGAATTCCTTTTTCGAGAACTACCTATAGTAGTAGGTGGGTGAGATGATTCCAGAGGAACTATTTCTCCTGTTTTTTATGTCTTTGCATAGGTATTAGATTTATTTAATAATCTCTTGGCATACCCCACACTTACATGTTCAATAATTGATTTATTGAGGGCAGCCTCTTCTAACTTATAAAACTGGCAGCTCCTATCATTAGATTTATGATTAGAGTTGCAGTTTAAGCATCTTGCCTCAAGTGTACATTCCCCATGGTAAATATTGGAGCAAGTATTACAAATTTTATCATTTTTGCAAACTTTGGAAGGATGCCCAAATTTAAAGCAATTATAACATTGCAGTGGCTTCTGCTTAAAAGGTTGAACTCTAATCCTTTAATTTTCTATGTTTATGTGGAAAGGTACATCAGCATCCTGGAAAGTAAGAACAATCATTGATGTTCCAGGTATTTTATGTATTTTCCACACTGATAGTGGACACAGCCAATATCTCCTCTTCGGTAAATTCATAAAGATCCCTATTGAAAACCACTCCCCTTCCATAGCTAAAGTTTAAATGGGGTTTGATGTCTAATTTTATATCATCATTTACTGTCTTCAAATTGGACAATATAACAGACTGTGTGACTGACTTGGCCTTTATCAAGTAACTTTTCTTACCGAATCGAGATATATCTCCAGGTGCGATCATTCCTACCTTCTTCTGAAGAAATTTGCAGATCTTGAAATATCTTTCAGTACCTCTTGTAGATTGAGCAAGAAGCCACATTGGTGGATTTGGCTTTCTTTGGGATGGCATATCTACCTCTATATCTTTATCAACCCAGTCTGCTGGTCTGTAGACATCCAGATCTTTAGGTGCCCCATCACACAGAGCACCCTTAATACTCATATTACATACTTTAATATTAACAATGTTACGGCTTCCATTAAATTCTTCCTCATGACAATTAAATGATAACCAAGAATCCCAATTATCATCTTGAAGTTTCATTCTAATTTCTTTTATTAATCCGTAACACTCAAATATTTTATGTAGCACATCATAATTAGCATATAATGGGATTTGGATAAAGTGCAGGACATTCAGTTTTTCTGTGTTGTGCAAATTACCCTTTTTTCGAATGTTTAAAGAATAGTCCTTTTTAGTTCCTACGTCGTCAACGGAATTTTCGTTAAATGAATTGCCAGAGGTCGTCAACAGTCCCGGGGGCGAGTCAGCATATCCAGGGGAGGTGGGGTCGTTGTCACAAGAATCCATTAGAATAAAGAAAACAGAAGAGTGATATTTTGAATAGTTTGATTTACCTGCTTGAGAACATTAAGGCATCACATGTTGGGAAGGAAATTTGCACTCTCCACAACCTGCATAGTGAGAGTATACTTCCCAGATGGTCCACTCCATACCCTACCCGAAGGATAGCATCAAAACAGATATAGAGGCACAGGTGTAAGCTGAACCCGCCTGTTAGGACTGAGACCAAGAAACTATGGAATCATCCTCCCCATATCTGTAATGACGGGCTTCCGGCCAAAAGCCAAGAGTCCTACCCCAAGCATTGGATCCCCCTGTATTCCGAAGACCCAACACTTGAGAATAGTTCGGCCTAAAAGGTCCAAACCATCTTCGGGATGGCTGAAATCATCCAATACTCTCACATATAGCTTTGAGCACAAACACCTCACAACCGTGACACCTTTCCCATTCATCAAAGCAGGCAGCAATACCGGATGTAGAAACATCCACCCAAGCGGCAATAACAGATGTAGAAACATCCATGCCATAAAAAAAAATGAATATGATAAACATACATATATATGTAAACATATACACATATACATATGGGAAATTTTACTAATAGGGTTGGGACGGCAACATGAAAGAAAGTTTATAATATTAGGAGAAGGTTGAAGCAATATAAAGAGGAAGAAAAAGATAAGAAAGAGAGAAATTTAGATTCGAACTGGGGGAGCAGTTTCCCCAAGTTCGAGAGCCCTCTTGCCTGTCACCAAGTTTCAGCACGAGAATAGAATACCGTGCTGAAGCTCAATGACTTTATCAAGGCATTCTCTCATTAAGAGGGAACTTCTAGGAGATGTGTCAGGAAAACAAATATATACTTCTCACCAAGGCCTTTCAGCAACTAAGTCTAAAACCTGATTCCCGATGAGAATGTCGGCTTCTTCATTTTGATAGGTTTTGAAATGTGGAGAGATGGCTTCTATGTTTGTTATTTACATGGCTCTGGGCAGATTTTGAGTGTGTTATGGGCACAAACTTGGTGGCAGCTCAAGTTGGCATTACATTCTTCAGCCAGCTTCTCATGCTGGGTGGTCCTCTCCTACTGTTACAGAATTTGGTTATCAACATTTGGGTTCCCCTCGTGACGATTCTGTT
Organism: Palaemon carinicauda; assembly: GCF_036898095.1. Taxonomy (NCBI): domain Eukaryota; kingdom Metazoa; phylum Arthropoda; class Malacostraca; order Decapoda; family Palaemonidae; genus Palaemon; species Palaemon carinicauda. Next base: position 108,662,512 of record NC_090740.1, on the reverse strand, counting down.
TATCAGCATCCCTTGCCTGGTGAACAGTAGTATTTTCTTCATCACATATGTGAGTAATGAAGTAATTAACAAGAAACCTAGTATATGTGAAGTAAGTTCAGAGGTGGTGTTGACATTTTCCTAATGGATAGGAAGGAAACCACACAGTTTTGCTTTGATTGGTTGCTCTGGAAAATATTTAAATTCAAGTTACAGAGGTGTTGGTGAAAATCCTTTTTTATTTCTGGAATAGCTAGGGGATCATTTAGAGGTTCTCAATCTTTAGCTCGCTGATTTATCACAACCACTGTACCATAGAGTTTATTCTGTCCTGATGGTATATCTTACCACTGTACCATAGAGTTTATTCTGTCCTGATGGTATATCTTTTATTAAATCTACTTTATGTTATCAACTGCAAACCAAATGTTTACCCCTTCACAAAGTCTGTCCGAAAAAATCCACGCCTCCTTCATCCTTCGATGGACCCTTGCTCCACAAGTTCTTTTAAGAACAAGAATCTTCATGTACTCGCTTGAACGTATACATCAGAGATATTGTCAATATTTTTCTTGTCGCACATCCTGGAATAGATGGCAAGAGGCCGGATCTCAGAAAGTAGCATATGTACTGTGTGCTTAATTTGTAGTTTTTCTTTGGTTGATGTTTGACCTAAACCAGAAATTGGCCAGCAACATCTACATTTTTGTCAATTTCCTCACTATGCACGCCAGCTCAGTAAGAGGGTAATGTTTGTCAAAATAGGAGATGTGATAGAAAAAAATTGTAGTAGTAGTGGATTCTGGAAGCCATCAAAGTTACTACTGAATGACCATCAAGGGTGCGAGTCCTGCAAAATCCCCTGCCGAAAAATTTTGGTTGCCTTTTTCAAAACAGTGATAGTGGCACAGTCATCTAAAAAAAGAATGAAATTCCACTAATTTGGTTAGAACCATGTCAATAACAATAGTTTCAGGGCCATTTTTTTTTCAGAAGATTTTATGATTTTCACTCAAAGAAGAATATTAGTAATCATCTGCTTAAGACATTTTCGATAGTTTGCTGTTCACTTATTCAATGTTGTACCTCTTCAAAATGAACCAATAAGTACTTTTTATCCCTGCTATATTCAGAGTGACATTATCATCAGGGATCATGTCTAATAGTGTGATGATAAACTTTTCATCAAGAAGTGTCATTGTGTCATGAAAAACTGGGTGAGCCTATGCATGGAGCATATTATTTGCATATGTTATGATAGTGCTTTTCTAGGGCATATGCATCATCAGCATCTTGTAGGTCTTACACATATGTTCAAATTCGGTCATATTTTTCCTGATAATAAGGACATTTTTATACATATTATCTGATAAAATACGGTGAAGGGGTTCTGAGTCATCACTCGCAGAGAATTTCTAAAATGAGAATATATAAACTTTAGCTATTGCAGTTGTTATGTGTGGGATGTATTTGGCGGGCCAAGGTAGATGGCATGCCAGTTTCTGCAGATGAATCTGACCTTCTCCGCTTCACTCTTAGTTGCTAAATCATGCACTTATTAAGTGAAGGTTTTCGGAATTCACTACGGTAGCTTAAAAGGTTTCGTACCAATAAACTCAAAATTTTCAATTATTCAGATGTTTTTATGTATTTTTGACCTAAAGATAGTCTTTCACTACAACATGAAACTAATTCCTCGATCATAACTGTATTGTTCACTAGTTTCTTGCTTGAGCTTGCCACCTCAACATAGATTAAACAATCTTTATCTATCAGACATACTGTTAGACTTGATTAGGGCATAATTAGTCTTACACAGCATTCATTAGTGCTACAATCATACAACTTAAAATAAAAAAACGAAAAATCAATATCATTAATAAAGTTACCTAATGATGCAAAATTCAAAAATTCATGGCTACTAGCTTACACAGTTTATTATATATAATTGTTCTATCTGAAATAAAGGAACAAATACATAATTATGTCAGGACATTGAAGTTGATAGACTATCTGTAATATGCATGTTCTTGGATCTAAAATCCTTTGAAAAGAGTTTTTACATAAATATAGTTTTAGTGTAACAAACATGTCATCGCTTTTGGAATATACGTTACTAACATTGGATAGATTTTTTAAAACATAAGTTAGTGGTAAACCTTAGTGAAAATCTAGTAACGAATAGCGTAGCTTTGTAGATTTCAAAATTAGGTTGAGTGGCCACAATAGAGGACGCAAAAAAAAAAAAAGGGACTTCAAGGAGTCGCAAAGCGTGAACCCTCATTTTCTTTCATTTTAAGCCTAACTGAACTAATAAAGCAGGAATCATTTGTAACAAGTTAGTTCTCAAGGAGGCCAATTTCATGACATAGCACCGCACTAATAGATCGCTTGATCATATATGCTAAAAAATTACCAGGCTCACAGGAAAATCATGATCTGTTTACAGTATTATGCTACCGTTACACCTACACAAAAACCTATTCCTAAATAGAATCATACGTAATTTTAGGGCAAGGCACTTTCATCGAAATATTTAGTATCAGGTATAAAAGAAAAAAAAAAAAAAAAAAAAAAAACCCTGGAGGTACGTTTTCTATATTAGTCAGTGCGTTGAAAGTCGTCATTCTTTGATGGTAATTTGTTTATATTGCTGACGTAAATCAGTGAAAAAATATTTGACAACCGGTAGCTTAGATATTTGAACAAACATTGATCATATCTTGAAATTTCCTGTTAATGGAGAAATACGACTTACTTTAGAATATATTAGTGCGACATTATTTTTATACATATCACTATTACAAAGTACGATTGGACCTTTTATATATTCAAATTTTTTAATATGATATGATGCATTAGTTTTATGTTAATATTTTCATTATTGGATGATGCTGCATGTTACTGAATATATATATATATATATATATATATATATATATATATATATATATATATATATATATATATATATACATATATATATATATATATATATATATATATATATATATATATTTATATATATACATATATATATACATGTATATATATAAATATATATATATATATATATATATATATATATATATATATATATATATATATTGTATATATATGTATATATATAAGTATATGTATATGTATATATATATATATAATTATATATATGTATGTATGTATGTATATATAAGATTATATATATATATATATATATATATATATATATATATATATATATATATATATATATATATAATTATATATACACATAAATATAAATATATATATATATATATATATATATACGTATATATATATGTATATATATATATATATATATATATATATATATATATATATATATATATATATATATATATATATATATATATATATATGTAAATACTATATGTATGCTGATACTTAGGTGCAACAATTATATTATAGTCATTAACATATAAGATACTTTTCATCAAAATCCGCTTACGTTGGGTAGTTGAAACTGCCAAGATTAGAGATTACTCGCCATGAAAAGATTCGATATTCCCATAAATGAACGTCTCATTTTGGTCAATGAAATATAAAAATATAGGTAGGCATTCATGATATTTTATTCAAGGGTTATACGTTTTTGTAAGTCTGAAAAATATGTATAAACCCAATAGAAACCTTTTTCTCTTAGGCTCTGTGTATTTCATTCGGTAACATTATATACTGACATAAATTAGTAGATAAATCTAACTTGAGTAGGAACCATGCTGATATAGATATCACACCATCAAACAGTATCGTAGATAAAGTTATCAAATAATTAGGCATTTGGTCTAAAAATTAAGTATGAATATCAGCCACGCTTCCTATAAACTTTTATATAGTTCATTAACGTATATTACCCCTATACACAACAAGACTTGTACTTTAAAGATGAATTATGTAATGAGAAAATTTCTACATGAAAAAAGTAACAGCAAACCTACATTTTGTGAAAAGTGAAATTGGAAAAATTCGGCAACTAAAACCATAACGATTAAAATATCAAGGACGAAATTGAAAACTTGCTTTGATGAATAGACGTACAAACATATTCTCTGCACTTAGGAAGCTTGGTTCCTACTGCATACATATTCATTATGCTCATCAAAGGGAAGAAATAAAATGCTAAAGGTCTTTCATCTCTGTAATTTTTTGGGATCATATATCATGATGAACGTATAATGTCGGAAGATGATTTTCCTTTCAGTCCTCCTTACAGACGAAAAATAAGTTTCGTCATTAGACAAGACGTGAATATTCTCTTTCGTTGGGAGATTAACCACCATTTTTCTTTCTGTCTTTCACTTACGTTATTACCCAGTAGTCATGACTAGATATTTTCCAGTAGATATGAATGAAATATTGATAGATAACTTTCACTCAAGTTGTAAAAAATATTAACGTTTCAGGAGCAAACGTTTTATAAGTTCCTCAGGATGAATATCTATAATAAGTCTTGAGGAACGTTAACTGATCTTTTCCTTCTACTTTTGATTTTTAATATGTTTGGTCAAACATGGTAACGCAGCTCGTCCTTTAAATGCTAATATACATGGTATCATTCCTTTCATAATATTTATGATGTATAATAAAAAATGTATACTACAGCGTTCATCCTCTCAGAAAATGAAAGATAGAATAACAACAGAATATAATATTATTAATAGGGCAAGAACGTCTGCTATTTTTGTTGCAACAAATTTGCTTAAGATTTGGAGCATATTTTGGGTTGAGCCTTTTGGAATTTTCATGGAAACAAACGAAAAAGCAAAGTAATGGAACAATGCACATTTGCAACTCAACATATTTGGATACTTTTGATTCATGTGATAGAGGATTAGGCGGCTATTTCAAATTTGTAGTCTGTAAGGAAATGGTTTGATTAAGTCAAACTAATGAATTTTATTATAAGTTACGATAAATTGAGAAAAAAATAGCGTTAGTTTGTGGAATGTATTTTGTAATCTCGGATATGTCGCCGAACACGAGAAGCTTGGTGCTGGACACTTGCAGACTCATCGGTGACATGTCTGCTACCATTCATTGCACCAGTTGAGTAATTAGTCATGAATGTGATGTATGATTATTCAGAAATACCATAGGCTTTTTGAGAAAATAGGAAATGTTTTTGTTTTTTTTACTTAAACCAATCACCGCTGGGAATAGCTTCAAATTACGCTTTTTGCATTACTTTTCCCTCTTTATTTTTCTACTCGACTAGATAATATAAAAAATTAACGAAATCTTGTAACAGCAAAAAACAGTTAATTTTTGCCAATTGGTCAAAACTGGAATTAGTCCAGGAGTCTCTCTCTCTCTCTCTCTCTCTCTCTCTCTCTCTCTCTCTCTCTCTCTCTCTCTCTCTCTCTCTCAAAAACTCAATAAACACACTATAAACACACATGATATTATTTAGTTTTAATTCTTTAGTTTTAGTAAAAAGGAAAAACTAAAACGAATTAAAGTGTTATTTCACAAAACTTTCTGGGTGTAAACTGTATTGGTAGATGGTCATGTGAAAAATACCAATAGGGAATAAATTAAACGTTGTAGTTTGTAAGGAAAAAAAAAATATTTAAATTCCAGATAAATATTCAATATAAATTTCCATACTTTGCCTTTTGTTTCTTTTAATGTATGTCGATTTTCTAATCTCTAAATGCGGGAAAATCTGATATAAACTGCAGTCGCAGAGATGAAATTTTTTCGGAGAAATATTCTTTTCTTTGTAAGGCTTTAGTCTTTACTCATGTATTGATAGTTATGATTGAATTGTGTCCTAATTCCATATAAGTTTTTCTTGTTATATAAGATGCTTTTGATTATATCTATCTATCTATCTATCTATCTATCTATCTATATATATACAGTATATATATATATATATATATATATATATATATATATATATATATATATATATATATATGTATTATATAATTATATATACGGTATATATACATATATATATATATATATATATATATATATATATATATATATATACTGTATATATATATATATATATACATGTATATACACATATATATACAGTATATATATATATATATATATTCACACACATATATATATATACATAAATATATGTATTTAGTTATTTATTTATGTATATATATATATATATATATATATATATATATATATATATATATCTATCTATCTATATATATATATATATATATATATATATATATATATATATTTATATATATATATATATATACATTTATCTATTTATTTATTTATGTATATCTATATATATCTATATATCTATTTATCTATATGTATATATATATATATATATATATATATATATATATATATATATATATATATATATATATATGTTAAGGTAGCGACGAAATAATTAAGAAAAATATGGTGGCTGTCGGAATAAGTTTCAAATTAAATGATGAAACTATATTATTTAATAAACTTTAGTGTAAGTTAATGATTGCATTTAGCACACCTCTGAGGCAGTCTCTCTGGTTAAAAAATCAGTAGATGAACCTTTTAAGATCTGAAGAATGACGTCATATCTCAACCACTTGTTACAAAGGATAAAGAAAATTTTAGACTTCATTCCCACAATGCCGTGTCATTGCCGGTGGTGTGGGAGTTATGCAACTTCTGGTTGAGATAATATATCTGACTCTACAGTACTTAAGTATATGTAGTCTTTGTGCGACAGGTCAGTGACTTGGCCAGCGGCTACTTGACTGAAACAAGGTTGGGCTTGATCTGCAATTACGATTAGGTATAATTACTTAACAGGGTATCATGAAAAAATACTGTTGTTGTTGG
>NC_090740.1:108648172-108650672 GCF_036898095.1 Palaemon carinicauda | reverse complement strand
AATGAGTTCTGGAATGATTTAACTAGGTGTGTAGAAAGACTGGGTAGAAGGAATTATGTAGTTGTTATGGGTGACTTAAATGCTAGAGTGGGCGCTGGAGAGGTAGAAGGTGTCATTGGTAAGTATGGCGTACCAAGTGAAAATGAGAGTGGTGAGAGACTGGTAGACATGTGTGTTGAACAAGAGATGGTAATAGGTGCTAGCTTCTTTAAAAAGAAAGATAAGAATAAGTATACGTGGGTAAGAGTGGCAAATGGAAGAGTAGTAGAAAGGGCATTAATGGATTATGTGTTGGTAACTAAAAGAATGTTTGGAAGATTGAAAGACGTGCACGTGTTTAGGGGTATGGCTAACGGTATGTCTGATCATTTTTTGGTGGAAGGAAAATTAGTTGTAGCAAAAGAGTGGGGGAATAGAGTAGGTGGATGTAAAAGGGAGGTAGTGAGGATTGAAGAGCTAATAAAACCGGGGGTAAAAAGTAAATATCAGGAAAGGTTGAAAATGGCATATGATGAGGTGAGAGTAAGAGAAACTGGTAATTTAGAGGAGGAATGGAAGTTAGTAAAAGAAAATTTTGTTGGGATTGCAAGTGATGTATGTGGCAAGAAGGTTGTTGGAGGCAGCATGAGGAAGGGCAGTGAATGGTGGAATGAAGGAGTGAAGGTGAAAGTGGAAGAGAAAAAGAGGGCTTTTGAAGAATGGCTGCAGAGTAATAGTATAGAGAAGTATGAAAAATATAGAGAGAAAAAGGTGGAAGTAAAGCGCAAGGTACGTGAGGCAAAGAGGGCAGCTGACCTGAGGTGGGGTCAGGGATTGGGTCAGTCATATGAAGAGAATAAGAAGAAGTTTTGGAAAGAAGTGAAGAGAGTAAGGAAGGCTGGCGCAAGAATTGAAGAGACAGTGAAAGATGGAAATGGAAGGTTGTTAAAAGGAGAGGAGGCAAGGAAAAGGTGGGCGGAATATTTTGAAAGTTTGCTGAATGTTGAGGATAATAGGGAGGCAGATATAATTGCTGTTCCAGGTGTTGAGGTGCCAGTGATGGGAGGGGAGAATGAGAGAGAGATAACAATAGAGGAAGTGAGGAGAGCACTAGATGAAACGAGAGTAGGAAAAGCATCTGGTATGGACGGTGTGAAAGCTGAGATGTTGAAGGAAGGGGGTGTGACTGTACTTGAATGGTTGGTGAGATTGTTTAATATGTGTTTTGTGTTGTCAATGGTACCAGTAGATTGGGTTTGTGCATGTATTGTACCACTATATAAGGGTAAGGGAGATGTGCATGAGTATTGTAATTCAAGAGGTATTAGTTTGTTGAGTGTAGTTGGAAAAGTGTATGGTAGAGTACTGATTAATAGGATTAAGGATAAAACAGAGAATGCAATCTTGGAAGTACAGGGTGGTTTTAGAAGAGGTAGGGGTTGTATGAATCAGATTTTTACAGTTAGGCAGATATGCGAGAAATATTTAGCAAAAGGTAAGGAGGTGTATGTTGCGTTTATGGATCTGGAGAAAGCATATGATAGAGTATATAGGGAAGCAATGTGGGATGTGATGAGGATATATGGAGTTGGTGGAAGGTTGTTGCAAGCAGTGAAAAGTTTATACAAAGGTAGTAAAGCATGTGTTAGAATAGGAAATGAAGTGAGTGATTGGTTTCCGGTGAGAGTGGGGCTGAGACAGGGATGTGTGATGTCGCCGTGGTTGTTTAACTTGTATGTTGATGGAGTGGTGAGAGAGGTGAATGCTCGAGTGCTTGGACGAGGATTAAAACTGGTAGGCGAGAATGACCATGAATGGGAGGTAAATCAGTTGTTGTTTGCGGATGATACTGTACTGGTAGCAGACACAGAAGAGAAGCTTGACCGACTAGTGACAGAATTTGGAAGGGTGTGTGAGAGAAGGAAGTTGAGAGTTAATGTGGGTAAGAGTAAGGTTATGAGATGTACGAGAAGGGAAGGTGGTGCAAGGTTGAATGTCATGTTGAATGGAGAGTTACTTGAGGAGGTGGATCAGTTTAAGTACTAGGGGTCTATTGTTGCAGCAAATGGTGGAGTGGAAGCAGATGTACGTCAGAGAGTGAATGAAGGTTGCAAAGTGTTGGGGGCAGTTAAGGGAGTAGAAAAAAATAGAGGGTTGGGCATGAATGTAAAGAGAGTTCTATATGAGAAAGTGATTGTACCAACTGTGATGTATGGATCGGAGTCGTGGGGAATGAAAGTGATGGAGAGACAGAAATTGAATGTGTTTGAGATGAAGTGTCTGAGGAGTATGGCTGGTGTATCTCGAGTAGATAGGGTTAGGAACGAAGTGGTGAGGGAGAGAACGGGTGTAAGAAATGAGTTAGCGGCTAGAGTGGATATGAATGTGTTGAGGTGGTTTGGCCATGTTGAGAGAATGGAAAATGGTTGTCTGCTAAAGAAGGTGATGAATGCAAGAGTTGATGGGAGAAGTACAAGAGGAAGGCCAAGGTTTGGGTGGATGGATGGTGTGAAGAAAGCTC
>NC_090740.1:108633172-108638172 GCF_036898095.1 Palaemon carinicauda | reverse complement strand
ATATATATATATATATATATATATATATATATGTCCTAATTTATGTATGTAGATGTGAGTTGTACATCAAGGTAAATGAACTCATTAATCATGAAAATTCCACAAATCCTATAACTCAACAGGTTATTGTAGCAATATTGCATTTTGGTAGCGAAGGGAGTTTATTTGCCTTTGCGCACTCAAGTAGACAAGGCTCTCGTACCTGAGAGATTGACTTTATAATAAATGGAGAGAAGCCAATTTCTGATGTCTCATTATCTGTCTACATGGGTCATATTGGTGTCAGGTGTAAAAAATATGTCTGTGTGTATATGCTGTGAAAGAAGTTGTACTCTGAGCCGGTAAAACAAAAGTTCAAGATACCTAGATACTCGAGAACGAATGTAGGAGTCGCTGCTACTGCAGGAGATGAAAATGGAGGAGCAGTAGTGTATAGCATTCCCGATGAAGAATATAGACAAGAAATTAGAATGCAAGAATTGGACAATAAGTTTGAAAACTTAGAACTGTTAATGAACAGATTCTTGGTTGAACGATAAAAGCGGCGCACAACCACAGCATATCCGACATACTTGGACAAAGTCCAAAAGCACACAAGTGAAAGTACACATTCACAGCCGAGTGAAGATACACAAATCATAGTTTAAAAGTTGCCAGAACTCCAGGCCAGTGCTAGGCCTTTTGATGATCAATGGCCTAACAAAGGGTCTAAATCAATGGAAGTGTTTTCGAGAAACTTTGAAGTACCTACGTATGGGTGGTCGGAAAGAGAATAAGCTATTCGAGTAAATAGATTGCTGAAAGATACTCCTGCAATGGAAATAATGTGTTGGCCACAAGACAGTTTAAGAAATCATACTCAAATAAAATGACGTTTGATTGAGAAGTATGCCTTACTTGATACGAGTAAGGGAGACATAATAGAAAATTACAAACCCAAAATACTGGGAGGTGAATCCATTCTTAGTTTTGCAACTCACATTTTTCAGGATTGCGATTCTCTTGCTATGCATAGTGCCAGGGTCCCAGAAGGTGATTAAAAAAGCGATTGCTAGTAAACATATTCGCAGATTAGTAAACCCATGTTCATGTGGTTATTTGTTCGATGACAATTGCTTATTAGCAGATGTAGTGAGCGTATTACGAAACATTTTAGACAGTTTGCCAGAAGAAAAAATGACTGGGAATAACTAGCCTGATACCGAGAAGTTGGCAGCCATTAGATGCAGTCGACCCAAGAAGGTGGGTAGAGGAAAGCGCAGAGTTAGCAGTCTTTTCAGATGCTGGGAGTGTGGGGGAGAGGGGCACTGATTAGTGGAGTGCCCCACCCAAGGATCCCCCCGCTGTTACAGTTGTCAGGCCTACGGTCATCTATCTCGAGAGTCCTCAGCAAAAAACGCCCATGGCGGGCAGGCTATGGCACACGTACACCTCACCCCGCCCAACATCCGAGAAAAAGGAAACAGAGGAAGAGGTAGATGAGGGAGTTTGAAGCCTCCCTCGCATGACATCACAAGCAATAGCCGAGGCAGCGCTTCCATCAACGACGGAGGCAGAGCAGGCATCGGTATCCCCGACCTCACCCTAACAGCACTAGGGGGCAGCGGCATTGCAGCTGAGGTTATTGGCCCGTTCCCTATATCTCGTAATGGCTGTCAAGAAATGTTAGCAGTTAGGATTGACCTTCCAAATAAATCCATTTGAGTGCTGATTAATACAGGAGCCAAAGTTTCACTGATTGAAAAAGATTTTCCTCAAACCCACTCCAGTCAGCGGCATCCATCGTCCTTGACACGCCAGGAGGAAATAAACTACGCATAAACCATACAACGATCGTTAACATTAAGGTGGGATCTGTGAAGTTTACAAATGATTTTTTTGTCTTGCCCACCTTGGGAATTCCAGGAATCGAGGCTATTTTAGGAATTGATTTTATCTCTAACAATCAAATATGCATTTTTTAGGGAAAAAATACAATAACAGTAAAAGCAGGAGGGTACATTTTGCCAATAGAAAGTCATGAGGGAGTAAGTGTGTGTGCAGGCTTGGAGACATATAATTAGGGTAACAGCTCTGCCTGAGAGGGGAAAAGTGTTGTCTCCCCTGACACTTACGAGCATATCAGTGACCCCATGTCGCCCTCTTCCGGAAGGAACCAAGGTCGTTGTTAAACCCCTTGACAATTGGGCCCTGATGATATGAGAGGAATTGACATAAATAAAAGAGAAGGGAGCTGATATAGCGATAGTTAATTTGTCAAATAAAAGAGTTATGTTAGGAAGTGATTCTGTGTCTGAATTAAAGTTATGTGAAATTGTTTCTAACGAGATGTTGGGAGCCACAACTGCAGCCCGCACATAGGAACACACTCAGAATTTGATTATGCAAGCACGAAAACTATGTCCATCAGAATATCAACCTGTAGTTAAAAAAGTTAAAGTTGCGGGTTTTAGGTCTCCACTGAGACGATTTACATTGTTCTCCTCGGGCGACCAAGGAGACATTGTCAATAATTATTCCGATGTGATCGCAATTGGAGATGAGCCACCCGGGAGGATTGATCGATTTTCCTTTAGCATTGAAACTGGGCAGGCAGAGCCGATCAGGTCAAGGACTTATAAAGTACCCATTCATTTCCAGGGAGAGATAGAAAGGGAAATTAATAAGTTAAGGGAACAAGGAATAATCCCCCCAGGCTTCGCCAATTGTAGCTGTTATGAAAAAGGATGGCTCGGTACTATTATGTGTGGATTATAGGTAGTTGAATGCAGTCACTAAGGATAATGCATTTCCATTACCCTAGTTGAAGAATTACTTGTGAAAGTACGGGATAGTAGATATTTTAAAAATGTTGATTTAAAATTTAATTACTATCAAATACCCATTCAGGAAGACAGTAAATGTAAAACGGCATTTAAAGTTAACGATCAGCTATTTCGGTATAATTATTTTCCATTCGGTATTAAAAAAGGCTCCGTCATTTCTCTAGAGTAATGATGGCAGTTTTGTCTCCCTTAATTGGCCATAATGTTCTAATTTATTTAGACAATATCATAATTACAGGGAAAACGGCCGGAGAACATAATAATAATATTCCTAAATTTTTTGGAAGCATTGCGACATTATGGTGTGAAAATGAATTTGCCAAAGAGCAAATTTTTCTGTAAATATGTCGAACTCCTAGGTCACATTATAACCCCAGAAGGTATCAAACCCTGCCCCAGTAAAGTAGCGGCTATTAGAGATTTCCCCAGGCTACGTAACACTAAGGAAGTGGCTGGGTTCCTAGGTCTCGCTAGGTATTACTAAAAATTCATAAGAGGTTTTGGAGAGATAGCGAGACCCTTAGATGTTTTCAAGAAACAAAAAATAATGAATTGGGGAGTGGAAAAAGAAAGGTCCTTTAACAAATTTAAAATCTGCCTTAACTAGCAATTAATTACTCGCATATCCTACATTTGATCGCCCGTTTTTAGTGACAACAGATGCGAGTATCGTAGCTATTGGTGGCATGGTTTCTCAATGAGATGATAAAGGCAGAGAGCGACCCATTTGTTTTGCTTCCCGGGCATTAAAAGGGGCAGAAAAGAATTATAGTACATTAGATCGAGAGTCTTTGGATATTCTTTGGGTTCTAGCAAGGCATCGGTTCTTTTTATTAGGTCAGTCGATTGAGTTGCTAAGTGATCATCACCCCTTATGTGATTTGTATTATAAAAATGATCTGATCTCTCGACAAGCGAGATGGATTGAGATATTGTTATAGTTTAATATAAAGGGTTTTCACTACATAGAAGGTAAATCTAACAAGGTAGCTGATGCTCTCTCTAGAGGTGCAGTAATATGAGTAACAACTAGGGTACAAAAAAGGAACGAAGAACGTAACCGAAATATTGAAAACCCCCATAAAAATAAAGGAAATAGAGAACTATATGTGAATTCTCTCGATGAGCAGTCAGACTACGAGAGAGAGAGAGAGAGAGAGAGAGAGAGAGAGAGAGAGAGAGAGAGAGAGAGAGAGAGAGAGAGAGAGAGAGATAAGAGCGGCGAAGATGAATGTATGTAGGTGGCCGAGGACATGACCAGGGATGTCCAGAATGAATACCCTGATGATGCAGGTTTGATTGACTTGGAAGGTTGAGACATAAAAGAAGTCTGAGAGGGACAGAAAAAAGAGGAATGGATGGACAGAGTGCGGACAGTGATTAAAGAGGAATCGGAGTATTATCCATCATTTTTGAATGTGCCTCATGAAAATTTTTTTCATAAAGAATGATATCTTATATTGTGCATACGAGATGAGGGTAGGGGAATTTTGTGCACGGGTAACTCTTCCTCCCTCTTCAATTAATCGAGCCATCCACATTGTACATGCAAGTCCGTATGCAGGGCATTTAGGGATTGATAGAACATTAAGGAGAGCACGTGAATTGTTCTTTTTGTTAGGAATGAAAATATCTATAGAAATTTATATAAAACATTGTCATGCTTGTAACTGTTTCAAAGAACATAAAATACTGTACCGGAAGCCAGAAAGTGGCCTGTGATTCCTATTAAATTTTATAGAGTGCATAGGGATGTGGTAGGACCATTTCCTACTGGTTTAACACAACATAAGTATATATGTGTATTTGTGGATACAGTTACTCGGTACAATAATACTTATGCAATGTTGCATAAATCGGTAAATTCATTAGCCCAGGCGCTGTGCTCTTTCATTACTAGGTTTGGTTGCCCAAAAAGTTTGGTAAGTGATAATGGTCTCGAATTTATAAATAATGTGGTGAAATAGGTCATGGACATGATGAAAATTAAACACTTTTCAGTCATCGCTTATAGGCCTTCAGTAAATGGCTTAGTGAAATCGCATAATAGGGAAGTAGTGCGAATTTTACAATACTTAAAGGCTGATGACCCACTTCATTGGCACACCATGCTTCCTACAGCTAAGCTACCTTTGAGCATTGCGTATAATGTTTCGCTCAGGGACACGCCTTTCT
>NC_090740.1:108605672-108618172 GCF_036898095.1 Palaemon carinicauda | reverse complement strand
AGTGCGGCTAGGGAGGGCTAGCCTCCAATGCCGGCAGCCTAGTCAGCAGGGGAATGATGTATCCTACAACCTATTCACCCCGCCGACAGGTCGTCGACATAAGACTAAATACTCTGAGATTCTGACTGAATCCCAAAACCTGCTGGTATACCACAACCGGCGGTTAAGGGAAGAGACAGGAAAAACCCTAGGCTAGTCATGTCTGAATAAAATTCATAGCATGGCCATTAGGGTTGTAGCCTGAAGTTACACTCAGAGGGAAAAAGAGATTACCCTTAAATCTCCATGGAGATGTGTAATGTTTCATATAATTCTAAGAGGTATTAGTCTCCAATTGAATTGAAAAAACAATACACGAGGGTAACCTAGACAAGTCGAGATCTCGGTTACCTAAATCACCGAAACTCTAACTATACGATCGTCATGGAAAAGGGAAATTATGCACATTATCAATATCTTTAAAAGTATAATTGCCTAAATAGCTAAATAATTAAAATAATTAATTAATGCTATATAAAACTGGAAAGTCGTTCTGCTAACTAAATAACACATGACTAATAAACGACGGCGCCCATGGCGCCTCCAGTAACAAGCCTAGCTCTTAGGTACAATAGATTACTCTAATTTCATTGTGAAACAGGAGCTAAAATATACTCATTGTAAAGACCCGATACTCAACTTTCCAGAGGCGGAAGAAGATGGAGAAAGCATAATTATAATCCTTGCAAAACGATGGAAAAATTTAGATCAGCAGCGAATACCACCGAGCGAAATCGCTACAAAATAAGGAATGTCCACCATCGTGGAGATGGCGCTGTTGTCATATTCAATAGTAGTACGAGAACGGGGGTAACCTTGATACGGCTCCCCTTCTATTCTGCCACACCTCCTCGAAGCGTAAACGCTATTAGGGGTGCAGATTGCTATGTGGCATGTCAAGAATACGTCCTCTGATATTATGTGATATCCTTAAGAGAGAATTTAAGGATATTCACGCCGGGAGTTAGAATTCTGGATACCTAAAGGTAAAATTCTCTGGGAATATCACTGTAGTACATATATCCCTTAAGAAGCTACTTTAAGGAACTTCCATCAGGACGACATGGCTTGAGCCCAAATATATATATATATTTGTATATATATATATATATATATATATATATATATATATATATATATATATATATATATATATATATTATTCGCAGTTTAGGATGATTCTGATAAATATATGAATGAGGAACATTGTTTTAAGAGACACATTGTAATTACTAAGGATGTATATGTATTTTTTAACCCTTTACTCAAAAATTTTCCTAACAAAATTGAAATTTTAAAATTCTGCATAATTAATTATAATCCAAAATTATCTAAAGAAGTACTAACGCTGGCAAACCAGTGTTATTATACACTTTATAGAATCCAGCGAATATTTCATAATGTTTTCATACCGCCTATCTTAAAAAGAAATATTGATGATTTTGAAATAAAAAAAATATACTTTTTAAAAAATAATCAAATCTCTCTCTCTCTCTCTCTCTCTCTCTCTCTCTCTCTCTCTCTCTCTCTCTCTCTCTCCCTCTCTCTCTCTCTCTCTCTATATATATATATATGTATATATGTATGTATATATATATATATATATATATATATATATATATATATATATATATATATATGTGTGTGTGTGTGTGTGTGTGTGTGTCTATGTGTGTGTATATATACGTGTGTGTGTGTGTGTGTGTAATTTAAAAGAATAATAAGAGAAAAACTAACTATATAAATAATCTTAGTATTAATCCTAAATAGTCTTTTAATTTCAGCTGAACAGAAAATTAATTTTGGAATGTCTATAAAACGATTCGATAGGAAATTTATGTATTACACCATAAGTTTCCTATCACTGGATAAATTTTGCAAACACTGGTTTTATAACATAATGTAACTATCTTTTAAAAATGATGCAATTACTTTGGGGAATTAAAATAAACAATAATTAATTTAGATGGCTAAGTTCAACCATAGTATCTTTTCTTTGACTCAGTTCAAGTTTTGACAAACGTTTGGTGTCATTATCAAAAACCAAAAGGAAATCAACGGACTTAAAATAGTATAAAACCATACTAATAGTTAAGCAACAGAATATTTTAGATAATTTTCATGAGATTCGAGAAGCTGAAAATGATTAAAAAAAAAAAGATGATAACAGAGAGATACATTAACATTATACACAGAGTGAATAAGCATTAATCTGAATCTATAAATATATTTTATCTATTCCTGCTAATTTAAACTTGATTAAAACGTTTTTTTCACATGATTTCCATTGTAATAGTAACGCCAGATTTATTAAAAAAAGGAAAACAAATAATTAAGAAGAACTGCTTACTATTTTCCTGTTGTATCTATCCATCTATCTATGTATCTATGTATCTATATATATATATATATATATATATATATATATATATATATATATATATGTATATATATATATATGTATATATATATATATATATATATGTATATATATATATATATATATATATATATGTATATATATACATATATATATATATTTATATATATATATATATACATATATATATATATATATATATATATATTTATATATATATATATATATATATATATATATATATATATACATATATATATGTATATATATATATATATATATATATATATATATATATATATATATATATATATATATATATAGGTATATATATAGGGATGTAAAGGAAATGCCCCAGCAAATCTCAATGAAGTCACTGGTAGCTGGGTGACATATTGGGTTCAAGGAGATAGACAAGATGTCTTTTCGGCTTCTACTCCTGATGGCTGGTGGTTGATCATAATGGAATTAGTATGGACCAGCTGGGGTCACTTGCCTTAGTTAGATAGGCCCTGCGTATTATATGGAACTGCCTATCATTTGATGAATGTAGCCAATGATTCCTCCATGGATTTCGTCAGTTATTGGAATTAGATGATAGAATGGCCTTCAGTCCCGGGCATTGTGGGGTAGTAAGAATCTCCCGGTTTGTAAACTATTATTAATATTATAATTACTTGGTAAGCCACCGCCATAGTTGGAAAAGCAGGATGCTATAAGCCCAGGGTCTCCAACAGGGAAAATAGCCCAATGAGGACAGGAAACAAGGAAAAATAAAATATTTAAAGAGTAGCAACATCAAAATAATTATCTCTTTTATAAACTATAAAAACTTTGGCAAAAATAAGAAGAAGAAAAATAAGATAGAATAGTGTGCCCGAGTGTACCCTCAAGCAAGTGGGCACTAACCCAAGACAATGGAAGACCATAGTAAAGAAGCTAGGGAACTTCCCAAGACTAAAGAACAATAGTTTGATTTTAAGTGTCCTTCTCCTAGAAGAGCTTACTATAGCTAAAGAGTTAATTCTACCATTACCAAGAGGAAAGTAACCACTAAAATATTACAGTGCGGTAGTTAACCCCTTGAGAGAAGAAGAATTGTTTGGTAATCTCAGTGTTGTCAGGTGAATGGCGACAGGGAGGAGAATGCATAAAGTATAGAACCTACTATTTGGTATATGACTTGGCAATAGAAAAATGGACCGTAACCAAAAAGAAGGATCCAATGTAGCCCGGTCTGGCCAATAAAAGGACCCCATAACTATCTAGCGGTAGTATTTCAATGGGCGGCTGGTGCCCTGGCTAGCCTACTACTTAGGAAGGTCAGAAGCATGAATCAGATTAGGAGTTACATCAAGAGGAGAGGGACTTTAGGAAATATAGTTTGTACATCTTGGGCCTAAGTGATACATGTTGTAAGGACGTTGGTAAGGAAACATTAGATCAAGGCAATATACATACATATATATGTATATATATATATATATATATATATATATATATATACATATATGTGTATATATATATATATATATATTTATATATATATATATATATATATATATATATATATATATAAATATATATATATACATATTCATTTATTTATATATATAAATATATATATATATATATATATATATATATATATATACATATATATATATATATATATATATATATATATATATATGAATATATGTATATATATATATATATATATATATATATATATATATATATGTCTATATATGTATATACATATATATATATATATATATATATATATATATATATATATATATATATATATATATATATATGTCTATATATATGTATATACATATATATATATATATATATATATATATTCAAATAAGCCATATATATATTTTTGCTACGTTAATGTCTGGATTCTCTTAACAACCTCGGGATCAAAGACCCAGGCGAAATCACACAAAGAAAAGAGCTTGTGTTCGGCTGTTAAGAGAATCCAGACATTAATGTAGCAAAAATATATATGGCTTATTTGAAAATGAAAAAAAAAACACGTCTAAATGTGCAAAAATGTATCATATATATATATATATATATATATATATATATATATATATATATGTATATAAATATACATATATACATACATATACATAAGAAGAACAGATGGAGAAGGAAGAGAAGGGGTACGAGTGACAATGATACCAAGAGCAAAATAGTCATTAATTAAATGAAGAACTGTAAATAATACACTGTTACATGCAAGGTTTAAATCAAAGAAGATTAATATGAATATTATAGTTTGCTATGAACCAACAAATTATTTCCCTGACGAAAGGAAACTTGAATACTATGAAGAACTGCAGAGTGTAATAGATGAGATCCCAGAGAGAAATATGAAAATTGTAATCGGCGACTTCAGTGCTCGAGTAGGAAGGGGTAATCAAGGGATGGAGAATGTGATAGGTGTCTTAGGTGTTGGCGAAATAGCAAATTAAAATGGAGCTCATTCCATACGTTTCTGTTCAACGAACACTCTTGTCATTGAAGGTACTCTTTTCCACCATTGGGACATCCACAAGTGTGTATAGCTATAAAAAATAATCAAGAAGATCACATTGCCATTTATAAAGAGAGAGGGAAGACTCTGAAAAATGTAAGAAGCTATAAAAGGTGCAGATATTGGTTGTGATCACCAGCTCCTCATTGCCTCACTGAAATTAAAACTAAAAGCATCCAAGAGGAATGTAGATATAATACTTAGGTTTGATACAACCAAGCTTCTAGAAGATGAACACAGAGATAACTTTCCAATTAAATGTAGGAATCTATCTATAGTCTTAGAGACATCAGTCATTTGGTAGTGATGGTTTTGGACACGCAGCTACAAGGAGACAGCCATGGATATAAAATGATAGGTGGGATACTATAAAAAGGACACAAAGACAAAAATTGATTGATGAAAGTTTTCAAGGAAGTAATCAGAATTACAAGGTAGAGCATGCTAACTATTCCAGTATTGATAGCAAGGTCGAAAGAATGACTGGAGATAATATTTAGACAGGAAAGCTGATGAAGATGACAAAAAAAATTAATTTAGAGAGTTGCTTTGTTGTAAGAATCGCTCATAAAATTATTAACAAAATCTTTACTGGGGAAAAGAAGAAGCATATATCCATAACCAAGTGATGGATCTTTTATAGAAAACAAAGATCAAGAAAGGCAACGTTAGATGGAACACTTTAATGAGATCATGAATAGAAGATGACCGCGGAGGTAGCAGCAGTAGGGGATTCAGTATTATGAAGCTTCGATAACGGGGGAGGGTGGGCTGTGGCACCCTAGCAGTACCAGCTGAACTCAGTTGAGTCCCTTATCAGGCTGGGAGGAACGTAGAGAGTAGAGGTCCCCTTTTTGTTTTGTTTCATTTGTTGATGTCGGCTAACCCCCAAAATTGGGGGAAGTGCCTTGGTATATGTATGTATGATGAATAGAAGATATGAAAATTATTTGATTAATATACCGAAAGCTGAGGAAGGCCTTGATGTGCCCATGAATGTATTCAGTGTGTTTGAAGTCCAAGCTATCATTAAAAGATCAAGAGATGGTCAGCCCCTGGATATGGTGGAGTAACTGCTAAGATGATACTGACCGAAAATGAAGTGACCCTCCTAATACTTATAAGATTATTTCTTAGAATGTGTCATGAAGAGGTAATACCTGATGAATGAGAGTTAGGAGTGTTGGTGAAAATGGCAAATACAAGGAGACCTGACTGATTGCACTAATTATAGAGGCATCCGGCTTATGTTAGTTGTTACGAAAATATATAATATGCTTATTCTAAAAAGGCTAGAGATAAAGATTGATGAAAAGTTGAGAGATGAACAAGTAGGATTTAAAGAAGGTAGAAGCTCTATTGAAAAAAAAAATAAAAAAATTTTTAGACATGCCATACACCAATGCGTAGAATATAAAAATCCACTTCTAATGGCTTTTGTGGACTATGAAAACACTTTGATAGCGTGCACAGGCCAATTTTGTGGAGAAGCCTGCATTACTATGGAGGTCCTAAATATGTGAATTTGATTACATCTGTTCATGAGCAAGGTAAGTATAAAGTTAATGCTAATGGATTCCTATCAAATGAATTTCTAGTGAACAGCCGAGTACTCCAAGGAAATGTGTTGTCACCTATGCTGTTTCTCCTACTCACGGATTTTGTAATATGTAGAACAGTCGGAGATGATGGAGAAGGATAGGAATTGATTGTTAATATGAAATTAGCATACCATGACTCATGTCCAAACTGTAACACATATCTCACTAAACAGATATCTGTCCTGATTATTATTATTATCATAATCATTAAGTTATATGTAAGATTATTATTATTGCCATTTTATTTAACTGCATTTCTAATAGATATTTAGCATATATGTTGCGTTAGGAATGCATTGCCTAATGTTTATATTGATTATTTTCACTTATTGTAAAGCTTAAAACTTACGATATCATTTCAGTGAAAACCTTTATTACTTATGTTTAACGAAAGCGAGGAAGTTCAACAGCCCCTAGTAAAGATAATATAAATTTCGATGAGATATTTAGCCCACCTTTGGCAAAGGCCTACCAAGAGAGTTTTAAAATCATCTTTGAAATAAACATTTACTTCCAAATACATGTAAACAGACGATAATATTAATGATAGATAAGCCAGAAAAGATCCCAGTAATCCAAAATATTACAGACAAATTTCACTGACCGGTTGTGTTAGCAGATTACTAGAAAAACAGGTAAATTATTGACTGAATTAGCATTAACGGAGTAATAACATATTATTAGCCTCGTAATTTGGCTCAAAAACAGTGATTCTCCTTGGATTCTCTTCCACACTTGTAAAATTATATACGTAAGTGTTTGAACGAAAGAAAATCACAGTAGAGTTAAGCAGGCGCTGAAGTTCAAAATTTATGGAATTAACACTTAGTTCCAGTTGTCATGTATTTAATGGATTCTGTCAATCTGAGAACTCGATTAAAGCTGGCGAATGAGAGTTGAGTTATGAACTCGGATAAAGAGGGACATTTAAATAACTTTAACAATACAGCAACTGAAGTCATGGATAGATCGTGTCACTCGTCATTATAACGCAATGGCTGTATTGAATCAGTCATTATTACCAAGGCCTTTATAATATATATTCATCAAGTCTCTCAATCAGATGTACGTTTGGTTCATATATTCCATACAAGATTTCACTGGCACTAATTGATACGAGACACTTACAGGGGATTATATAAGAAAACTACAATTCTATTATCCTTCAACAATGCAAATGTAAATAGTATACAAATCACCATTAACGGAAGTACCATTTATAATATAAATGCATCATTCCCGGAGAAAGTTAGGCAGGCATATTATGAATTTCCAAAGGAAATTAGCATAGACCATGAGAATATCATATACCTGAATAGTTTTACGGAGAGGAGAACCATTGTTTAAATTTAATTTCGTACATGAGGATATGACAAAAGCTCTACCAGTAGAGAGGTCTGCCAGTATGCGAATCATTTTAAAATTTAGTGCAGCAGTAACAACGCCCCATGTCATCATGTTACTACGGGTATTTTATCGACTGATGCGGACAGAATTATTTATGGTGATGTGCGGGCTTAGAACTGATAGATGCAAGAGAGCAGGATAGAGCTATTAGAGGAAGGGTGGACAAATTAATGGAAATACCTAGGCATATTTTCTCCTGATCATGTGAGAGGTATAACCTTTGGGTCATACAGGGAAGAGGCTATCACCATCGCAAATACGTTGGAAACCTCTTCAAACATCAATAGCATGGGAGACTGGGTGTGCTTTTATGTAGCTAAGTCACCTGAAAATGATATCATATTTTTCATAGATATGGTGTTAACCTGGAGATATACAGTAAGCACTTCCTGACTTTCTTCAAGAGGAATAAATCCTTTGAATTATTCAAATTCATGACACCAATACAACCAGATTCATCGTAAAAGTGCGAGTTATATGTTTATTCTTCATACATTCGGTTAGTCATTATGGGGTATGGCATATGTTACAGAAAGTAAAGACTATGTTTTCCACTAGTATTTTAAGGCTGAATGATGGAATAGTAGCTAATTATTATTTCACTCCCTAGATGAGGAGACGCTGCTCTGAGTAGAAAGGGGGAGAAAAGAGAAAGATTACATGTAAAGAATGCATCAGAATGAGGGATAAATATGAACATTCCTGAGTCTAATTATTAAAAATAGTCATGATAGGGGATGTCCCACGTTTGCACAAGTTTATTTATATCCATGACGGTGAGTTAATTCCTATTTTATTTTTTATTCATTTATTAGTTAGGGACGGGAATTATTGACGGTATTAATTTATTCCTTAGTGGAGGTGTTGTCATGAGTCTAATGAGTTATTTGTTTTATACCTTATCAGGCTTCCAACCGGACCATTTATCTCAGCAGTGGGGGATGAAAACTAATAAATCTAAAGTGCAGAGCGCAGTAAGGTTGGGATTCGAGAGAGCTATGATGACATTCAAGAAGTTCACAAGAATGACGTTAGAAGCATTTCTACAAATCAGATTAATATTTGTATGATAGGAGAAATGAGAAATACATGCATATAAAAAGATCTGTTTTGTTGTATAAGATGAATAAAATACTGCCTTTAAAATATCACTTTCACTATTCAATGTTATCGTATCAAGTATCATGGCTTATCATCATCACAAGACATTCCTACATCTGTTTATTCAGGTGTTATCGTATCAAAGAAACATAATAAGATAAGCAAATAAATTTACCAACAACAATAATAATAATAATAATAATAATAATAATAATAATAATAATAATAATAATAATAATAATAATAATAATAATAATGAATATTGTAATAATTTCATTAACAATAATTTCAAACCATAACGATAAATTTAATAATTTCCATGATAACCATTTAGCTATGAATGATGGACTCTTATTATTATTATTATTATTATTATTATTATTATTATTATTATTATTATTATTATTGTAATGGGTTATTCAATAGGATAAGCAAATAAATTTACCAACAATACTAACCATAGTAATGATAGTATCAATGAATATTGCAATAATTTTATTAACAATAATTTCAAAACATAACGATAAATTCAATAATTTCCATAATAACTATTTAAGTTTGAGTGATGGACTGGTATTATTATTATTATTATTATTATTATTATTATTATTATTATTATTATTATTATTGTACTGGGTTGTTCAAGGATAGACATTAGTCGTAACAGTTGTTTATTGTTAACAAGAAGTTTCAACCTGAAATATATATTCCAGGTAATACAAAATAATATAATGCCACCAGCTATACAAATATTGAATTCCCCGCGATTTAATCAATAATAATAATAATGAGTATTGTAATAATTTTATAAACAATAATTTCAAAATATAACGATAACTTTAATAATTCCCATAATAACTATTTAAGATTGAATTATAGACTCGTAGTTAGGTATTATTTCACTCACTTGATGCGTTAGGTTAGGTTAGGCTTAAGATTGAATAGTTAGGTTAGGTTAGGTTAGGTAAGGCTTAAGATTGAATGGTTAGGTTAGGTTAGATTGGGTTGGGTTAGATTAGGTTAGGTTAGGTTTGGATAGGTTAGGTGATGTTAGGTTAGAGAGAGAGAGAGAGAGAGAGAGAGAGAGAGAGAGAGAGAGAGAGAGAGAGAGAGAGAGAGAGAGACGTTAGGGGTAGCCAATGAGGTTAAGAGAGGGGTGGAGTTGAATTAGGGGTAGTCAACGAGGTTAAGAAATGGGGGGGGGGAGTTAGATTAGAGATAGCCAATGAGGTTAAGAGACGGGCTGGAGTTAAGTTAGAGGTACCCAATGAGATTAAGGGAGGGGCTGGGGTTAGGTTAGCGGTGCTTCCTTATGGATCGATTCTGGTTTGAACTGTTCCTTATGGATCTAAAACATGCTATTTAACCTACTTATATATATATATATATATATATATATATATATATATATATATATATATATATATATATATATATATATATGTATATATACATATATATATATATATGTATATATATATCTATATATATATATATATATATATATATATATATATATATATACATACATATATATATATATATATATATATATATATATATACATATATATATGTAAATATATATATATATATATATATATATATATATATATATATATATATATATATATATATATATATATATATAGGCCTATATAAAATAATCCGGCCGGGAATCGAACCTTTTTCTGGGATGCTTGTACGACAGTGATCGTGCCATTTAACAACTAAGAATGATAAAAGTCAATGACATTTCTTCTGTATATATACCTGTCGATTTCAGGTTTTTTGTACTTACAACTGAAATTTTCCTAAAATATCAAACGCAGCTAATTGGTAGGTTTGTACCACTTTAGAGGCCGATACCGATACTCATTTCTGTTTTAGACAGATACCCTTAAGGATATCTATACCCAATAACTTTCAAGACCAATACTGATACCAATACCGATACTCATTTTTTTTTTTATTGATACCGATAACGATATGGATACCACATTATTTTCTAGACTTATACTGATACTCCTTCTTTTTTAAACCGATACCGATAATGATACCAATTCCCAATTATTTTCTTGACTCTCACCGATACCAATACTAATACTCATTTTGATTTCAAACTAATAACGATACCTAAATCCAATTATTTTCTAGACCAATACCGATAGCAATACTGATACTTATTAGACCGATACTAATAACGATACCGGTAGCCAATTATTTTTTAGACATTACTGATACTAACTTCTTTTTTGGACAGTTACCTATAACGATACTGATACCAATAATATCATAGACCCATACCGATACCGATAGCAGAGAAATGACCGCTACTGATATCGATACTATATGATACTCTGATTCTTTGGAAATTCTTTCTAATGATTATAATAGCAGTACAATATTGATTCTACGACTGACTTTTCAACCTCTCCAGTGTGTGCAATGTAGTGTGTGAGGCATTATTAGGCCTATTTATTAAATAGCACAAGCCAAGCACTTTGTGATATCTATTTGACATAAACCAGTGTATTATTTTTTTTTTAACGGTTAAAATCAACTTATAGTATTAAGATTCCTGATATATTATCACTCTTGAAAGATTTAAATCTAACAATCTCATTGCTCGTCTGTATTTGTAATGTTTGTTTCTACATTATCATCATTTCTATCATAATAATTTTTTCATGCTAGTATAACAAGAAAGAGGTAGGCCAAGTTAAATGTGAAAATATCTTGAATACATTACTGGAAATAAAAATGAGTAGAATAGATCGTATTGACTCACTTATAATTATTTCCTTTATTATGCAAATAAATTTTCAAAATGGTTCCATTATTTAAGAAGACATTGAAACACAAAGAAGAAATTGAATCAAATGAATTTTTTTGACTTCTAAAAATTACATTTAAAGCTGAGAGAGAGAGAGAGAGAGAGAGAGAGAGAGAGAGAGAGAGAGAGAGAGAGAGAGAGAGAGAGAGAGATGGCCGATGATCCTTTTGCAAAGACAAATGTTCACTCACGGTCTCCTGTCATCAGCGTTATATATATATATATATATATATATATATATATATATATATATATATATATATATATATATACACACATATATATATATATATATATATATATATATATATATATATATATATATATATATATAAAATATGCATATGT
This sequence comes from Palaemon carinicauda, assembly GCF_036898095.1. NCBI lineage: Eukaryota > Metazoa > Arthropoda > Malacostraca > Decapoda > Palaemonidae > Palaemon > Palaemon carinicauda. The sequence continues at coordinate 108,605,904 of NC_090740.1, read as the reverse complement.
TTTTGTTTTATTTGGCATTTTGACTGCAAGGAGATTTTGGTACAGTTTCTGGCTCTCTTATCATGGTGTTTATAAATAATTAGTAAATGATAAGGAAAAGTTTAGTTGTATAATGCTATGTAAGTAAGTTTACCGTGTTTTTTTTGGGGGGCTTGATATAACAGTTCTTGCAAATATCATCTTAATCAGAAGATTCTTGGAATTTTTTTTAGATATATCAATGGGAAAGAGG
>NC_090740.1:108598172-108600672 GCF_036898095.1 Palaemon carinicauda | reverse complement strand
GCCACTTCTTTGATACTCATGTCACTTGTTAATCGTAATCAATAATCCAACTTCATAAAATCCTGAACCAACTCATTTATACTTTTCATCTAACACTAATCTCTTCCTGACAATAAAATTGCTAATCTTTTCTAGTTCTGCACTTTTTAGTTACCTATACTCGACCAATCTTTGTAATATCTCTTAAACTTTGTGTTATTTCCCTTTTGTTTCAACAGGAGCTAAAGGATCATCTTAGCTTTATTTGGAAAATAATATATTTTGTTTTTAGTTCAAAGCATGTATGCCTAATCAAAACAGAAAACTTAGTCTTCCTTTCTTTTTTTATTTTTTTGTAAGGAAAATGTGGGAGGTTGACTATATAGTGTCTTTTCCTGCATGCAAAGCAACAAAATTATCTCATTCTAATTTCTGGGAATCCTACAGGATGAGTGATTGTAAGTCCTATTATCCTCAGAAAAGGACACCTACCGCATATACCATTTGGAGGTTCTCTCCTCACACCAAGGGGTTGTTCACAAGCATTGTATAGTTATTATTAAACCTTAAAATGAAATATATATATATATATATATATATATATATATATATATATATATATATATATTATATATATGTATATATATATATATATATATATATATATATATGTATATATATGTATATATATATATACATATATATATATATATACATATATATATATATATATATATATATATATATATATATATATATATATATATCTATGGACCCTAAACCACTTAAGCTTCGTAGGACAACAGTGGGTAGGTGGTATACATACAACTGTATTGCACGAAGCATTTTTTGATAGTGTGATCTGATGCAATTAGGTGCCATTAGTTCAAATGCATATACTCTCCCCAGTACCAGGGTCTTTGTACCCCAAAAATGTGGCCCTACTATCTATCTAACTATCTATTGTGATATATATATATATATATATATATATATATATATATATATATGACTATGTGTATATCTATCTATATACCTATCTATTTATATATATATGTATATATATATATATATATATATATATATATATATATATATATATATATATATGTATATATATATATATATAAATATATATGTATACATATATATATATATGTATATATATATATATACATACACACACACATGTATATATATATATATATACATATATATATATATGTATATATATCTGTGTGTATATCTATCTATCTATCTATCTATCTATATATATATATATATATATATATATATATATATATTCTTATAAATATATATATATATACATATATATATTTGTATATATATATATATATATATATATATATATATATATATATATATTTATTCTCAGAATAAAATAAGAACTAGTTACCTGTTCTTAAAAAGATTTTGTTTTAAGATTTATTGATTGGATGAACACAATTCGTTTAAAATCAGATACGGCATTATTTTCGGTATTTTCTCAGTTTAGGCAATCTTGAAATAAAAGGAGAATAATCTTTTATTACATATTTAATGCCATAATTTCAAACCGTACTTGGACCACAAAGAACTAATTATTTCTCTTATAAAAATTCAATTGTTCATCACTGTTATATGTAAAAATCTTGAAAATAATGAGACGGGAAAACTGCATTCGAAAAAGGATTTGTTTAATGAATTTGAAAAAATCTTATTAAATAAATGTTAAGTGACTTCGTGTTCTGAACTATTTCCATTCTTACGGCTAATTCCCGGCATGTCGAAAAGAACGTTAACGTTTAATTTGCATGTCATAAAAAGGCTTTGTGTTTCGGTTAGATGAAATGGAGAGAGAGAGAGAGAGAGAGAGAGAGAGAGAGAGAGAGAGAGAGAGAGAGAGAGAGAGAGAGAGAGAGGGGAAGATCCAAGCTTAATTGTACTATGACATTTCTTTGTCATATATTAAATTCTTTGTCTCCTATGTCATGGAATAACAAAAATATATTTTAATGACTTTTATGTTCAACAATTCTACAGACTTTATAGAATTGATATCACGTCGATTTTTTAATGATTTAGTTTAATATCTTACTACTAGGGTAATTTCCCCTTCTTTTAACTATTAATTGTTTGAAGTTTTTTTTTCTTTATTACGTAAGATATATAAAGAAATGCTGGTTGAATATTGTGTTTAAAAATAACCGTCTAGAATATTATCCTGTATTTTCCAATTCATTTATTCTTTGATTTTGAAAATGCGCGATAGCTATAATATGAATAGAGAACAAAAAACTTATGTTAGAAGGTTAGAAGTTAAATCATGTACATGACAACAATAATTTTGTAACTAATCAAATAGAGGAACAGAAATATCTTTACTTGTAACTATTGGAGAATTGGAGTTCTGATATTTTCTTTCAATTCCTACGACAGAGAAGAATCAAATTTTCCTGATATCTCACAAACGGGGTCTTACAACATTTGTCTTTATTCTCAGAAAATTTTATTAAGAAAG
>NC_090740.1:108585672-108593172 GCF_036898095.1 Palaemon carinicauda | reverse complement strand
AAATTTATGGAATTAACACTTAGTTCCAGTTGTCATGTATTTAATGGATTCTGTCAATCTGAGAACTCGATTAAAGCTGGCGAATGAGAGTTGAGTTATGAACGCGGATAAAGAGGGACATTTAAATAACTTTAACAATACAGCAACTGAAGTCATGGATAGATCGTGTCACTCGTCATTATAGAGCAATGGCTGTATTGAATCAGTCATTATTACCAAGGCCTTTATAATATATATTCATCAAGTCTCTCTATCAGATGTACGTTTGGTTCATATATTCCATACAAGATGACACTGGCACCAATTGATACGAGACACTTACAGGGGATTATATAAGAAAACTACAATTCTATTATCCTTCCACAATGCAAATGTAAATAGTATACATATCACCGTTAACGGAAGAACCATTTATAATATAAATGTATCATTTCCGGAGAAAGTTATGCAGGCATATTATGAATTTCCGAAGGAAATTAGCATAGACCATGAGAATATCATATCCCTGAATAGTTTTACGGAGAGGAGAACCATTGTTTAAATTTAATTTCGTACATGAGGATATGACAGCAGCTCTACCAGTAGAGAGGTCTGCCAGTATGCGAATCATTTTAAAATTTAGTGCAGCAGTAACAACGCCCCATGTCATCATGTTACTACGGGTATTTTATCGACTGATGCGGACATAATTATTTATGGTGATGTGAGGGCTTAGGACTGATAGATGCAAGAGAGCAGGATAGAGCTCTAAGAGGGAGGGTGGATTAATTAGGGAAATACATAGTCCTATTTTCTCCTGATCATGTGAGAGGTATAACCTTTGGGTCATACAGGGAGGAGGTTATCACCATCGCAAATACGTTGGAAACCTCTTCAAACATCAATAGCATGGGAGACTGGGTATGCTTTTATGTAGCTAATTCACCTGAAAATGATATCATATTTTCCATAAATATGGTGTTAACCCGGAGATATACAGTAAGCACTTCCTGACTTTCTTCAAGAGGAATAAATCCTTTGAATTATTCAAATTCATAACACCAATACAACCAGATTCATCGTAAAAGTGCGAGTTATATGTTTATTCTTCATACATTCGGTTAGTCATTATGGGGTATGGCATATGTTACAGAAAGTAAAGACTATGTTTTCCACTAGTATTTTAAGGCTGAATGATGGAATAGTAGCTAATCATTATTTCACTCCCTTGATGAGGAGACGCTGCTCTGAGTAGAAAGGGGGAGAAAAGAGAAAGATTACATGTAAAGAATGCACCAGAATGAGGGATAAATATGAACATTCCTGAGTCTAATTATTGAAAATAGTCATGATAGGGGATGTCCCACGTTTGCACAAGTTTATTTATATCCATGACGGTGAGTTAATTCCTATTTTCTTTTTTATTCATTTATTAGTTAGGAACGGGAATTATTCACGGTATTAATTTATTCCTTAGTGGAGGTGTTGTCATGAGTCTAATGAGTTATTTGTTTTATACCTTATCAGGCTTCCAACCGGACCATTTATCTCAGCAGTGGAGGATAAAAACTAATAAATCTAAAGTGTAGAGCGCAGTAAGGTTGGGATTCGAGAGAGTTATGATGACATTCAAGAAGTTCACAAGAATGACGTTAGAAGCATTTCTACAAATCAGATTAATATTTGTATGATAGGAGAAATGAGAAATACATGCATATAAAAAGATCTGTTTTGTTGTATAAGATGAATAAAATACTGCCTTTAAAATATCACTTTCACTATTCAATGTTATCGTATCAAGTATCATGGCTTATCATCATCACAAGACATTCCTACATCTGTTTATTCAGGTGTTATCGTATCAAAGAAACATAATAAGATAAGCAAATAAATTTACCAACAACAATAATAATAATAATAATATTAATAATAATAATAATAATAATAATAATAATAATAATAATAATAATAATAATTATGATAATAATAATGAATATTGTAATAATTTCATTAACAATAATTTCAAACCATAACGATAAATTTAATAATTTCCATGATAACCATTTAGCTATGAATGATGGACTCTTATTATTATTATTATTATTATTATTATTATTATTATTATTATTATTATTATTATTATTATTATTGTAATGGGTTATTCAATAGGATAAGCAAATAAATTTACCAACAATACTAACCATAGTAATGATAGTATCAATGAATATTGCAATAATTTTATTAACAATAATTTCAAAACATAACGATAAATTCAATAATTTCCATAATAACTATTTAAGTTTGAGTGATGGACTGGTATTATTATTATTATTATTATTATTATTATTATTATTATTATTATTATTATTATTATTATTATTATTGTTGTTATTATTATTATTATTATTATTATTATTGTACTGGGTTGATCAAGGATAGACATTAGTCGTAACAGTTGTTTATTGTTAACAAGAAGTTTCAACCTGAAATATATATTCCAGGTAATACAAAATAATATAATGCCACCAGCTATACAAATCTTGAATTCCCCCAATTTAATCAATAATAATAATAAGGAGTATTGTAATAATTTTATAAACAATAATTTCAAAATATAACGATAACTTTAATAATTCCCATAATAACTATTTAAAATTGAATGATAGACTCGTTGTTATGTATTATTTCACTCACTTGATGGGTTATATTAGGTTAGGTTAGGTTAGGTTAGGCTTAAAATGGAATAGTTAGGTTAGGTTAGGATTAAGATTGAATGGTTAGTTTAGATTAGGTTGGGTTGGGTTATGTTAGGTCAGGTTAGGCTGGGATAGGTATGATCTTCATGAAGTTCACAGGAATAACATTAGAAGCATTCTTACAAATCCGATTAATATTTGTATGATTGGAGAAATGAGAAATACATGCATATAAAAAGATCAGTCTGGTTGTAAAAGATAAATAAAATACTGCTTCTAAAATATTACTTTCACTATCCAATGTTATCGTATCAAGTGTCATGGCTTATCATCATCACGAGACGTATCAAAGAAAGATAAAAGATAAGCAAATAAATTTACCAACATTCCTAATAATAATAATAATAATAATAATAATAATAATAATAATAATAATAATAATAATAATAATAATGAATATTTCATTAATTTTATTAACAATAATCTCGAAACATGACGATAAATTTAATAAATTCCATGATAAATAATTAAGTTTGAATGATGGACTTGTAATATTACTATTTTTATTATTATTATTATTATTATTATTATTATTATTATTATTATTATTATTATTATTATTGTTGTTGTTGTTGTTGTACTGGGTTGTTCAAGGATAGACATTAGTCGTAACAGTTGTTTATTGTTGACAAGAAGTTTCAACCTGAAATATATATTCCAGGTAATACAAAATAATATAATGCCACCAGCTATACAAATCTTGAATTCCCTGCGATTTAATCAATAATAATAATAATGAGTATTGTAATAATTTTATAAACAATAATTTCAAAATATAACGATAACTTTAATAATTCCCATAATAACTATTTAAGATTGAATTATAGACTCGTAGTTAGGTATTATTTCACTCACTTGATGCGTTAGGTTAGGTTAGGCTTAAGATTGAATAGTTAGGTTATGTTAGGTTAGGTAAGGCTTAAGATTGAATGGTTAGGTTAGGTTAGATTGGGTTGGGTTAGATTAGGTTAAGTTAGGGTTGGATAGGTTAGGTTAGGTTAGGTTAGAGAGAGAGAGAGAGAGAGAGAGAGAGAGAGAGAGAGAGAGAGAGAGAGAGAGAGAGAGAGAGAGATACGTTAGGGGTAGCCAATGAGGTTAAGAGAGGGGTGGAGTTAAATTAGGGGTAGTCAACGAGGTTAAGAGATGGGGGGGGGGGGTTAGATTAGAGATAGCCAATGAGGTTAAGAGACGGGCTGGAGTTAAGTTAGAGGTACCCAATGAGATTAAGGGAGGGGCTGGGGTTAGGTTAGCGGGGCTTCCTTATGGATCGATTCTGGTTTGAACTGTTCCTTATGGATCGAAAACGATGGATCGATTCTTGTTTGAACTGGTCCTTATGGATCTAAAACATGCTATTTAACCTACTTATGTATATATATATATATATATATATATATATATATATAGATATATATATATATATATATATATATATATATATATATATATATATATATGTATATATACATATATATATATATATATATATATATATATATATGTATATATATATATATATATATATATATATATACATATATATATACATATATATATGTATATATATATATATATATATATATATATATATATATATATATATATACATATACATATATATATATATACATATATATATATATATATATATATATATATATACATATATATATATATATATATATATACATATATATATGTATATATATATATATATATATATATATATATATATATATATATATATATATATATATATATATATATATATGCCTATATAAAATAATCCGGCCGGGAATCGAACCTTTTTCTGGGATGCTTGTACGACAGTGATCGTACCATTTAACAACTAAGAATGATAAAAATCAATGACAATTCTTCTGTATATATACCTGTCGATTTCAGGTTTTTTGTACTTACAACTGAAATTTTCCTAAAATATCAAACGCAGCTAATTGGTAGGTTTGTACCACTTTAGAGGCCGATACCGATACTCATTTCTGTTTTAGACAGATACCCTTAAGGATATCTATACCCAATAACTTTCAAGACCAATACTGATACCAATACCGATACTCATTTTTTTTTTTATTGATACCGATAACGATATGGATACCACATTATTTTCTAGACTTATACTGATACTCCTTTTTTAAACCGATACCGATAATGATACCAATTCCCAATTATTTTCTTGACTCTCACCGATACCGATAATGATACCAATTCCCAATTATTTTCTTGACTCTCACCGATACCAATACTAATACTCATTTTGATTTCAAACTAATAACGATACCTAAATCCAATTATTTTCTAGACCAATACCGATAGCAATACTGATACTTATTAGACCGATACTAATAACGATACCGGTAGCCAATTATTTTTTAGACATTACTGATACTAACTTCTTTTTTGGACAGTTACCTATAACGATACTGATACCAATAATATCATAGACCCATACCGATACCGATAGCAGAGAAATGACCGCTACTGATATCGATACTATATGATACTCTGATTCTTTGGAAATTCTTTCTAATGATTATAATAGCAGTACAATATTGATTCTACGACTGACTTTTCAACCTCTCCAGTGTGTGCAATGTAGTGTGTGAGGCATTATTAGGCCTATTTATTAAATAGCACAAGCCAAGCACCTTGTGGTATCTATTTGACATAAACCAGTGTATTTTTTTTTTCCACGGTTAAAATCAACTTATAGTATTAAGATTCCTGATATATTATCACTCTTGAAAGATTTAAATCTAACAATCTCATTGCTCGTCTGTATTTGTAATGTTTGTTTCTACATTATCATCATTTCTATTATAATAATTTTTTCATGCTAGTATAACAAGAAAGAGGTAGGCCAAGTTAAATGTGAAAATATCTTGAATACATTACTGGAAATAAAAATGAGTAGAATAGATCGTATTGACTCACTTATAATTATTTCCTTTATTATGCAAATAAATTTTCAAAATGGTTCCAGTATTTAAGAAGACATTGAAACACAAAGAAGAAATTGAATCAAATGAATTTTTTTGACTTCTAAAAATTACATTTAAAGCTGAGAGAGAGAGAGAGAGAGAGAGAGAGAGAGAGAGAGAGAGAGAGAGAGAGAGAGAGAGAGAGAGAGATGGCCGATGATCCTTTTGCAAAGACAAATATATATATATATATAATATATATATATATATATATATATATATATATATATATATATATATATAAAATATGCATATGTTTTTGTTTTATTTAGCATTTTGACTGCAAGGAGATTTTGGTACAGTTTCTGGCTCTCTTATCATGGTTTTTATAAATAATTAGTAAATGATAAGGAAAAGTTTAGTTGTATAATGCTATGTAAGTACGTTTACCGTGTTTTTTTCTGGGGCTTGATATAACAGTTCTTGCAAATATCATCTTAATCAGAAGATTCTTGGAATTTTTTTTAGATATATCAATGGGAAAGAGAACATTTATGACAAAGCCCTTCAAGAAACTAGCAGTGGACCTGATTGGACATATTTTAAAAGTCTCGGATCAGGCAAAATGTTAGTTAATACTTTGAAATATATAATGGCAGCGGTACTGCCAAAGATAAAAATGAACAAGTAACTGAAGCGTTCGTAAAGGTTATTTGCTTTAAGTAATTCACAAGGAATGGATCAGTAACCGAGAAAAGTACTAAAATTATCCACAACATCAAGCAGGTTTTTCACATCACATTGAAATTTGTAAGTAAATGTAGCAAATAATGGCAAAAAAAAAGAAAAAAATTCTCAAAAGTTTTGGAAGACCCATGAATTGTTAATTGAAGCCAATACGGAAATTAATTCATGATTTTTTATATATCTCTCTTTTAAGAAAAAATGTAGATACTACTAAAGCATGAGAGAAAAATATGATTTTTTAAGGATAAATTGTTTACATAGTTTACGAGGAGTAAAATGCATTGAAAATGTTAAAATTTTGGATATATTGAAAACAAAGTGGAGGCAAGGTTCAGTGAAGGATACTTCAGCGTATTTTTCTAGATGGTTCTGTAATATATAAATGGAAACCGAAAGCTGATGGAAAGATTGAATAATTCAGTGTCGTTGTGAGCGAAGAAGAGAGTAATATCTAAGAATAGTTTAACATATGACATGAATGATCTATCAAAAGGGGAAGGTCTCACGACCCTTATACCTAAATGATGAAATACACTAATGGACTCCCTGCCTCAAATCAAGCCAAGTTGCTACTGCAGCGTTGAAATCCAGGACTGATGTCAGTGCTATTGATGTCAAAACAAGAGTTTGTGAAATAGACAAGTGATGGAAAAATGCCTGCATAGGGGATGGTGGTGGTTATTGGTGTGTGGAAGTTTGCAGGAGGGTTGTTGTTGTTATTGGAGGAGGTGGTGTTGTTTGAGTGGGGTAGGTTTGAATGGGTAGTTGTAGGGTTACCCTGGAAAGGTATGATGGGTCGTATGCGACCCCTACAGCATTTTCAAAACCTGTTTTTTCCCCATAAATCATCAGCTGTCTCGAATATGGAAGTGATCGACCTGCAAGGGGTGACTAGTCTACATGCCATTGTCTGCTTTAGGACTGATTTTCGTCTAACTTCCCTCCTTCCCCGTTTTTTTACCCACCCAGGGGTCGACCTCGACCCTGACATACCTTTATAGGGGTAAGTGATCAAACAGCAAAGTTATTACATAATTATAAATTGTCGAACAGTGTTGATACTTGTTTGGTTCTTTATA
>NC_090740.1:108570672-108575672 GCF_036898095.1 Palaemon carinicauda | reverse complement strand
GCCATGAGACAATGTGGGTAGATACCGGCTAGTGTGAGGAACTGTTTTCATGTGCGAAGTGCAGGAAGACGCGGAAAGTTGCATGTAGGTGCGGGGAGGGTTGAGGAGGCAAGGGGAGTTAGGAACAGGCAAGGTGATTCATGGACTGCTGTGGGTATCCTTAGGCGTTGGACGGAGGTGGGGTGAGTTATTAGAATTGTGGGGATGTGCAGGTGAAGGTGCGTAGTCACAAGTAAGCCTGAGAAGATATGTGTAGCTGCTTCGAGGCTAGCAAGGATTTTGAGGTGCGGGGAGTTATGAAAAGTTGTGCGAGTCATTGACAGTTACCGAGAGTTGCAGACCGGTAGTAGCAGGACTGGGTTGCAGCAGGGAGTTGTAAGTAAATAGTACAGACAACCACCGGAAGACGCTCTTTTTTCAGGGGTGTCAGGAGGATTCATGGGGGTGTCATGGAGTCGTAAAAAGCCCTTGGAACGCATAGGGAGCTGAGGACAGATACCGGCAGTCACGGATAGGTGCGAGGTGTCACGACTAGACACAGGTGTGGCATGCAGCATAGAGAGTAATGAACTGGTGCAGGGAGTTGCGAGCAGCGGCTGGGCGTTTGGCTAGTCTCCTACTTGTGATTTATTTTTTGTCGAACATCACTGATTGTTGCCAGACAATGCATTGAAATGTGACCATTTGATGTATAGTGAGAGTGACGATAGGGGAATTTGTGTCTGCAGAGACAATTCAAATGCTGGAATGATGGGTGTTGAATATTGGAGACATCGGTACGAGTGATATGGCACCGAGATCATGCTAACGTCGTTTAAACATCTCCCAAGTGACAGGATAAAAGGTGGGAACTTGATATGCAAATAGGAAACATCGATTTTACACATTGCAGGAAGATGCACATGGCCATTGAACGCCTGTAGAGTGATCGACAATAGATGGTAAGAATCAACAAGACATTGAGTGCCATGTGTGATATAAAATGTTTTCCTTAACTCCTTTAACTGCCAACCAACATCCGCCCCACCCCCCCCCCCTTCCCACCCAGTTGCCTATAGCCTGCTTTCATCTGGGTGTTTAAGCCACTAGCCATTTTTCCAGATATGAAGCTCATATAATTTGCATATACATTAGTAATGAATTAAGGAACTTCGGCTTTGTCATTGAGAGCAAATTTTAACTTTCTTCTTCTTCTTCTTCTTCTTCTTCTTCTTATTACTATTATTATTTTTATTATTAGTTGCAGATCTCTGGCTGCTATTGCTGTTCACATAGGTATGAAAGGAATTTCATAGGGCACAGTGGCTGTCACTCAGCATTTCGTTCTCTCTCTCTCTCTCTCTCTCTCTCTCTCTCTCTCTCTCTCTCTCTCTCTCTCTCTCTCTCTCTCTCTCCTTAAAGGGGAATAAAGAAAGGTTAATATAAAATCAAATTTTTTCGAAACAATTGAAATACCGAAATATATTCCCAGATCGCTATTTTTTCCTCTTATTGAATCTTAGGAGAATAATCTAGTTCGGGTATAAATATGGAACAAAACTTTATCGTTATTATTTTTTTTAATAGTATTAGTATTTATGTGTTGAAACATATATCCTGGCTGACATAAGAAGTCGCAGTTTAGATCATGACCAGGGCAGGTGATGGTGTGGGGCATCCTGGGGCCACTGTGTTTGACTTTTTAGGTTCTTTCATCCCTCTCATGTCCTTTTTTGGTCATGGTGGCTGAGGTTTCAGAGGTCCCTTGTCAGTCTTGATTCGTTGTGAGAATTGACCAACGATGCCCAAGTGTCCTCCTTATATACCCGGTCATTTGAAACTAGTTTCAGACGACTCCCCGATAGTTTTAAATTACTCCACCATCGAATGTGCCTTGAGTGACTACAGTGATAGTCTCCAATGGAATGACGGAAGTGAAAGAGTTTATTTTGTTTTAAATATGTAGGCTATCTTGAACATTTAAAAATGACAGAGGGGAAAAAGATAATGTCAGGAGAACGCGTCGGTCTTTCATCATCATATGCCGGGCTGACACTTGCATGACTTTTGGCCACGAATCTGTCGTGGCAAGTTGTGCCATTTTTGGGCACGAACTGGGAGGCCCCCGCACTGTTCAAGGCTAGTTCACGCATAGTTCATGATGAGTTCACGACGAGTTCACGAATAGTTCACGAATGTGTGCCCGTTCGTGTCCACATTGACACGAACTGGCACGACGAGTTCACGCATAGTTTGTGCATAGTTTGCGCATTTCCCGCATTGGAACGACGAGTTTGCGCAATTCAGACGGTGTCGTGCTGACTTGGTCACGCCATATAAAAACCGGGCCTCTCAAACCCTTGGTCATTTTTGGATTAGCTTTGGAAGAGACAACATGCTTAGTGTCAGAGACACCATTGCAAAGAGGAGAAGATTCCTATACCTGGCAGCTGTTCTAGCCATTGTTGAAGAGCAGAAGAAAAGGCTGGCAGAGGCAGAAGAGCAAGAAAAGGCAACCTCACCTCAAAGAAAGACACAATTAGCACAAAGACTGATAAAAAATAATTATAATTATGTCATATTTTCTACTAATATATAAACGTTTCCCTATTAATATGAGTAAAATGAAAACACCCTGAAATCGAAAGTACGAATAATGTGAGTACTTTGCGAAAATCGCTCATAACTTTTTTCAACTGACAAAAATACGATGTCGCCTGCACAGAGAGAGAGAGAGAGAGAGAGAGAGAGAGAGAGAGATTCCATCAGGCATTATTATTATTATTATTATTATTATTATTATTATTATCATTATTATTATCATTATAATTATTATTATTTTTATGATTATTAGCTAAGTTATAACCCTAGTTGGAAAAGCAGGATGCTATAAGGCCAGGGGCCCCAACAAGGAAAATAGCCCCAGTGAGGAAAGGAAACAAGAAAAAATAAAATATTCTAAAAGTAAGAACATTAAAGTAAATATTTCCTATTTGAACTATCAGAGAAGCATCCAGAAAGCTCTATATATACCCCCACACCGACGCGAGCACCACTGTCGCGCAGCAGTCGTGAACTGCTCATGAACTGTTCATGAACTCTTCATGAACTGATCGTGAACTGCTCGTGCCATGTGCAAACTGTTCGTGAAGTGTGTAAACTAGTCTTGAACTGCTCATGCCATCAATGCGTGAAGTACACGTGACCATGTCAGTGGGAAGGCACGGACACGCTGCAATGCGCATATTCGTGAACATGTCGTCAGCTACTCGTGAACTCGATGTGAGCTGTTCGTGGACTATTCGAGGCAGTTCGTGAAAGTTGTGGCATGGCACGCATTGCCACACACTGGCACTCATCCTCTCGCATCGTCCCGACGAGGTCATGACGAGTTCACGAACAGTTTGCGCATAGTTCACGACCCGGTCGCGAAATTTTGTCGTGACCAAAATTTTGAAAATTTCAAAATTCTCCCTACGACATGCCACGATGTCACGGCAGGTTTACATACACTTCACGCCAGTTTACGACAAGTTGACGCATTGGCGCTACTCGAGTCGTGTCAATGCGTGCCACAAATTCGTGCAAGTGTCAGCCTGGCTATAGGCAACTGCAACAACTCTGGTGGATAATTAAAATTTCAAAAGAAGTCAGAACCAACAGTAAAAATTAAGATAAAATTCAAGAAGAGCGAGCCACATCTAGTTATCGACATTGAAGGATACGGAAACTGTCTTTTTCACTCATTGTTATGCTATTACCGAAGAAGGGGACCAGCACACCGTCATCGGGAGCTTATTTACGAAACAAAAAGACAGTATAGCTAAGAAGATAGCTAACCTTGACTACAAATAAGAGTATCATTTCAATGTTGTTGTTCGCATAATGTTGATATTTTGTAATAAAGATGTAATTACTACTATATTATTACTATTTTGAACATTAAAAATGGGAATCATTTAAACCTGATGGGGAGTGCCATGAAACTATTTTGAATTGACTGGAAAGTGGTGTGAAACTAGTTTCAACACATTTACGAGGAGTCATCTCAAATGTCTGTACCATCTTACACACCACATGCATGTGACTTGCGAATATATTTGCCCGTAAAAGGCTAGTTCTATGTGTCTCGTCATCAGTTTGTATCCTTCTTACACTCACACGTCTTCAAACGACCGTCGCTCCTCTTTGCCGTTTGTCGTTCGATGTGATTTTCGGTTGTCAGGTTTCCAAAATCGTCTCGCAAAGATTAAGGTCAAACCGAGGACCTTATGTAGTGGGGTGCCCTACGAGATTCATCGTGAATAAAGCACTCGTATTATGCGATGTCATCGTGATCTATTATGTTTCTGGAAGTATCTTTCAATATTCAGAGTCGTTGGAAATCTCAAGTAGGAAATTAGCCTTACCATGAATCCCTAGGAGGTATTCGGCTGCGACTAATCTGATAGTTAATTCTTGTTAGTATTTTACTGTTACTGGACCTGCGAGTGATTAGGTATAAGTTTCAGATTGATTCTTTTGAGTTACTGTACAGTTTAAATTAACTTCAAATACAAGGTAGCCGGTATTTGTGAACATTCCAATAATGATCTGCAAAAGAATTTTGATCCTATAGCATAAATTCAACTTATCAACTTCATGGTAAAATTCATTTAAAGTATTCGTGAATTAATATTGAAATTCAGGTTGTCTAAATGTTTGGTGAGGAGAGAGAGAGAGAGAGAGAGAGGAGAGAGAGGAGAGAGAGAGAGAGAGAGAGAGAGAGAGAGAGAGAGAGAGAGAGAAATTCCAGGAATCGTGCCCAATAAACTAAGAATATCATATTGAAAATATAATACCTCACTGCTTTTTCAGTCGTTTAGTATCTTACTCCTATAATTTACTCTATTTCTTTAGCAGTTTATATTCCTAACAACATTTTCTCTTCAAACAGATCCCCAAAACACACTTTAAAGAACTTATTATCATCTCTCACTATCCTCTCAATGAGGTTCTTTGCTCTTTTCAGGTGAGATGAT
>NC_090740.1:108559693-108562193 GCF_036898095.1 Palaemon carinicauda | reverse complement strand
TTATTGATACATAAAAGTAATATTCGGAAATTAAGACTAAGGGTATTGAAATAAAGTATATACAGTATATACATACATGTATATATATATATATATATATATATATATATATATATATATATATATATATATATATATATATATATATATATATATATACATATATATATATATATATATATATATATATAAATTATATATATAAATATATATATATATATATATATATATATATATATATATATATATATATATATATATATATATATACATATATATATATATATATATATATATATATATATATATATATATATATATATATATATATATATATATATATTGTGACGAGCCAGGAGTGGATTGTGATTTAAAAGCAGGATGAAAGTAACTGAGTAACTTTATTAGAGAACATCCGTTTATATATACATAAACTCCAGTCAAAAACGACATAAAAACATAACAGGCAATTTCATGCTCAGCCGACAATCGGTGCTGTTAACAGTTAATGGTGAGAATAACATGCATGTTATTTCAGTTCCCTATCAGTACGAGGGGAGAGCGAAGATACAAAGCATATTATGTAAAAAAAAAAAAATTGTTATTATGTATGATCGTGTGACACACGGTTGGTACATGGTTCTCCCCCTAAAAATGACATATTGTACATGTTATATAGGGTGCCCTGATCTAGAGAGGCGAACTAAAGGCGGGTCATCTGGCAGGATATAAGCAAGTTTTTAGACGATCAATGGAGACCTAGTCTTCTTTCCCACGAATGTTTAGTAGGAATGCTTTCGGACTGCGTCGGATCACAAAGAAAGGGCCCGTATAAGGGGGCATTAGCGGTTGCTTGCTAGTGTCGTTGCGTAGGATGACGTGCATTGCAGAGTGCAAATCTGTCGGTATATGATGCTTCGTTGGGGCTTGTAAGTCTGTTTGGCGGCTGCCAATCGAACCAGCGCCAGACGTCTGAATTTTGCAAAAACTTGGGGCCCCGTCGTGTTGATATGGTGAAAAATACCGTGTTTGGCAGGAGCCGTGGGCGATTGGTGAAGTTCTGGACGGAAAACTGCCGGGTGTGACGTGAGGAGGTGGGAATAGGCATCAGTGGGTACGTTGATGTGGAAAGCGAGGTTGAAGAGGTGTCGACAAAAACGAGTCTACGTTGACCAATCGTTGGTGGGCGACATTGACCAGAAAGGAGAAATGTGAGAGGAAATCTGCACCAAGAATTAGCAATGTGACGTCTGCAATGAGAAAACTTCCAATTAAATTTACCGTTTTCAAACAATAATGTAAGGTTCTCTTAACCGTAAATGGGTATCGCAGATCCGTTGGCAGCTACCAGGCGGATGTTGGTAGACATGGACAGACTACGTAGTGTCCTGAAGAGTTCCCTTGGCAAAAGAGAACGACAAGTACCTGTGTCTACTAAAAATCACACGCCTGTTCCTGCATCATGTAAAAAGAAAAGATTAGGAACACAGGAGGCCACCGCCACGAGCGATGGCCTACTTACATATTTTTTCGGCCAATGACAATCTTTGGCACATTTCTTCGTGGCAGCCCCGAATCCAAAGTGGTAGTAGCAAGTCTGCGGATGAAGGGCGGCAG
This sequence comes from Palaemon carinicauda, assembly GCF_036898095.1. NCBI lineage: Eukaryota > Metazoa > Arthropoda > Malacostraca > Decapoda > Palaemonidae > Palaemon > Palaemon carinicauda. Next base: position 108,560,576 of record NC_090740.1, on the reverse strand, counting down.
TAAGTGGCTATAGAATTCGTTGGTTGGGGCGTGAGCGAGTGGTGGGTGATAGGTGGCTTTGTCGCCGCTCTGGCTCGTTATGGGGTAGGCATGTGTGTCTTACGGCATTCACGTCAGCGTTTGTTGACGTTGAATAGGTGTCCTTTTCGTCAGGAGTGGAGGCGTTGATGGACGCATTAAAGGTAATGAAGTGACTGTCCATAAGGGCGTCAGCTTTGGTCATCAAGTCCTTTATGGGTAAACTATCGATATCGGGTATGGCAACGCGTACAGGTTCAGGTAAACGCCGTACCCAAAGGGTACAAAGTGGGTTCACCTCACGAGGAGAGCTGTATGCCGCAGGTTACAGGTGAGCGATACTGGTCATTTCCCTGAGGGCGAGTGAAGCCCTTTTGTCCCCAACGGTTGTTGAGAGAGCTTAAAAAGCTTTGCTATATGGGCGGCTGGCGACGGCGAGTACTGCTGCTGAAGGTATGTTTTGAGGGTGTCATACACTATGGGGGTGTCTCTTTGTTTACAAAGCCAGCCGGAGATTTCCAGGAAGGTGTCCTCGGGTATCACCGCGAGAACATAATCTTCTTCGGTGGTTGAGCGAGTCACGTCGTTGATGCGGAACTTGACTTCTGCGCGCTGAAACCAAGCAAATGCCTCTCCGCTGGCGAACGACGAGAGTTTCAATGGGACTGCCCATTAACTCTTTAATTATGAAAATTCTACAAAAACCCACAACTCAAAAAGTTATTGTAGCAATATTGCATTTTGGTAGTGAAGGGAGTTTAGTTGCCTTTGTGCGCTCAAGTAGACAAGACTCTCGTACCTGAGAGAGTGCCTTTGTTATAAATGAAGAGAACCCATATTCCGATGTCTCATTATCCATATGCAT
>NC_090740.1:108509693-108554693 GCF_036898095.1 Palaemon carinicauda | reverse complement strand
TTACTCCTTTTAGCAAATGAAGTGCCCACTTTCAAACGGCTTTAAATTGAATGAAATAAGGAGTTTTGTCTGGACTTGGCAAAACGTTCTGTTTTAGCTGCAAACTGTTCCTTAACATACGCCAAACAAGGATGTTAACGGCGATAAATATCATCACCGTCACAACTGTTCCTGCTTGTAGTATGGGGTGAAGAAATTCTTTATAAGTCGGTGACAGGTGGTCCATCTCGGTCAATTTCATCAACCGCTTGGCTACCTGTTTGTTGTATGGTAGATGTAGTGATGGCATTGTAGTCGACCACGTGAAGTTCGCAAAGTAGGCTTGTTCTCTGATGATGGTCTTGATCCCGGTCACCATAGAATTAGGGGAAGTCCCGATACAACCATCTGCCGCAACGAAGATTTTGGAATAGGACGTGGATCCGTCTGGGCATGATACATTAAAGCCGTCCTTGTCGTATCGTATCCACGAGCCGTTGTTCAGTCTGCAATTGAACTCATTATTATCAAAGGGATAAAGATTATCCAGACAATTTTCATTTGCATGGGAGAGAGCACCGTCTAGCACTATACCTAACTCGCATGAATCCATTAAGTTTTTATGGAATTCAAATGAGTCAGCTGTACATATTTTTCTCTCCATTACGTCTGAACAGTGAGTTAATTGATTTAAGTCTTTAATGACCGTGTCCTGTCAAACTGGATATTACTGGATTTGAGTGATTCGTCATGAAAGTCGGAAATGGTGATATCCTGTAGATTGCCAGGCATCAGAAGAATCAAAGGGAATTGTAATCATAATCTTGTTATTTACAACGCTTACTGTAATTAGGCTGTAATAAAATTCTAACCTACGTGCATCTAACAAAGGAATATAGCCTAGTTTCTCCCGTCCGTTCTCCAGAACTAACTTTAAGTATTTTATAGGCAACAAATGGGGCGACAGTACACCTTTAGTTGCTAACGTGATAGCTTCTATATAATCTTTCGATTTCTCAATGAAATTTGCAATTCTGTTATATATGTGATCTATTTTTGAATCATAATACGTTAACGTTGCCAACAAATCCTGTACTTCCATAATCTGACTGATATTACTTGAATGTTCATTTACTAAATCCATAATTTGATTGATTGAAGCTAACTGATTCCTTAGTTCTGACATAATCAATTCATCTTCATGAGTCAAGAACTCAATTTTCTTGTTTTGATTACTAATCTTAAGACGATTGGAAATTCCTAAACCTAAACTTACAATAGACCCAAAGATGTTTAATGCAGCAAAAACAAACGGGTTATGTCTTTCTTTATGTTCGTGTCCTACAGTCCACATAAAAAGGTCACGAGCCAAAGATTCTGTCTCGTAAGTCTTATTTTGCAAGTCATCAGATAGCATCTCTGCAACTTTTAGTTTCGATCCAAGCGAACTCTCTGTAGTCAAATGAAAATGTCTTCTATGCAACTCGACTAATGAGACAGCAAACCTTGAAATGGCGCTTTTTAAGATAGTGACATCATTCTCTGGAAGAAAAATTGCTTGCATATGTACTTCTATAACTACGTTACTTGATGTGATAAAAACGTCTTCTTGTCTTTCAACTATAGTGCCATATTTAAAATCTATACTTTTAGTTTTAAAGCTCATCCCACACGAGAAAAATATCTGAGCAAACAATATCACTCCCAACAACAAAAAATTCATCTTGGAAACCTGTAACGAGAAAAATATATGTAATTACTCCTGTATTAAGAAGAAAATTTCTAACATACAAATAAAAATCTTTCCCTCACTTCTTTCCCTCTCTTTTTTAATTTATTGTGTGAGCCAATGGTACGATTCTCTCATCAGTGGGTTGGGATATGTTTTGAACTCTAAACCTATTGGCCGTTAATGTTTCCAAAATGTTAAATGGGCCTTCAAACTTAGGTGTTAGATTATAATTGAGTCCTTTACGTACATTTATCTGTATGTATACATTATCACCCACGGTATATGTTTTAGTTGGCATCACTATTTTATCATGATTCCTTTTCATTATGATTTGTGATTCTTCTAAATTCTTTCGAAGGATATCATATAGACTTTTGCTTGCATTTATACATTCTTATAAAAGATTTGATAGATTAGTTGTAGGCGTTAATACATGGAGAGGCGTTCTAACTGGGGTACCATACAATGCTTCATACGGTGACATTTTAATTGATATATGATATGAATGATTCAGAGTACTCAGTACCGCAGGTATTGCAATATCCCAGTTGGGGTCTGATCCCCCTAGTGTTACTCTTAATATATTTAAAACCTTCCTATTTGCTCTTTCCACTAGCCCATTCGACTCTGGGTGATATATCATGGTATTTATTTTCTTTATGCTAAGGAATTCACACAATGAGGTAAGAAAGTGATATCTAAATTCTCCACCCGAGTCTGAGATTATCATGGGTGGAATTCCATGTTTACAAATGTAACACTCGTAAAACTTCCTAGCGCATTCAATCGCAGTTTTAGTTTTAAGCGCTATTAGTTCTGTATATCGAGTTAAAGCATCTACAATTACTAAGAGGTGCTCATTTCCTCTGTCTGACTCATAAAATCCTGTTAACAAATCTAAATGTATTCTTTCAAAGGGTTGATTGGGCATGGGATAAGCCCCTAGGCTGACAGGTGTTTTCGTATGCCCTTTGTTTTTATGACATGTGCGACAATTATCTATGTGTTTTTTTTTATATCTGTAAGCATTGTATGCCAATAAAACAATGATTTGGCTTTCTGTGACATTAATGAGAACCCCGGGTGTCCATGTAATGGATTTGTATGCAACCAATTCAGGACAGTGGAAATAAGTGAGATTGGTACTACTACCTGGTCGTTAGTTACATGTGGTGTATTGCGGGTTTTCCTTGTCACGGTCATACACAGAATATTATCTTTGATTATATAATTCTGCTGCTTATACTTTATATATCCCTTTTCATTATGATTGCCTTTCAAAGCATTTATAATTGTTTCTATTTTCTGATCTTTTCTTTGCTCAGTCTGTAATAATTCAGCACTCCATCCTAAATCTTCTTGTTCAAATATCGTTTTAAAAATAGGCATGGATGTTGATATATCTATTAATTCAGCTAAAGGGTCCATACAAGATGACACGGGGTTGCATGATAACGCATCCGCAATGATATTTGCTTTCCCAGGTAAATACCCGATTCTCGCGCCAAAGTCTCGAACGATCAAATGCCACCGAGTTCGTTTAGGGCTGTGGTTGAAGCCTTTAAAAAACTCGGATAGTGGTTTATAGTCAGTAAGAACCTTAACGGGATAACCGAATATTGTGAACTTAAAATGCACTAGCAAATTAACAATAGCTAGCCCTTCCTTGTCTATTACTGCATACTTACTTTCGGAAGTTCTCAGTTTTCGAGAATAAAAAGCTATCGGGAAAAATTGTTTATCATATTGCTGAAGCAATACCCTTCCTACTCCTAAGTCTGAGGCGTCTGTTGCAATGAAGAATTCCTTACCGAAGTCAGGAAATTTTAAGATAGGAGAACTACACAGTTCATCTTTCAAGGTATTAAACGCCTGTTGATGATGCTCAGACCATATGAAATCTACGCCCTTCTTCGTAAGATCAGTTAAAGGAGCAGCTTTTATTGAATAGTTGCGTATAAAACGCCTGTAATATCCACTACAACCCAGAAATTGCTGTATTCCCTTGACATTAGTAGGCATGGGAAAATTACGTATAGCCGACACCTTATCATGGACTACTTTAAGACCTTGGCTTGACACCATGAAACACAAATATATTAATTCTGTTTTGAAAAATTCACACTTACTAATCTTTACCCTTAAGTTATGTAGTTTTAATCTCTGTAGTACTAGTTCTAACTTACGTAGATGTTCTTCTAAGGTGTTGGAAAAGATTACAAGATCATCCATATAGGCATGCAATATATCCCCTAACAAGTCTCCAAACACTATGTTAATCATTCTTGTAAATGTTATGGGAGCACAACGTACACCAAAAGGCATCCGTAAATATTCATAATGTCCCCTGGCTGTGCTGAAGGCTGTGTATGGGATACTATCTTCTTCTAATGATATCTGGTGAAAGCCTTTAAGTAAGTTCAAACTGGTAAAATATTTATTCTGACCTAACAAAGACAAAATATCGTCAGCACATGGCACTGGGAATCGATCAGGGATCGTCTCCTCGTTTAGACGACGGAAGTCTACGCAGATACGCCATGTTCGATCTTTTTTCGGTACAATTATTATTGGAAAATTATAAGGGCTGTTTGATTTCCTAATGACTCCTTCTAGCATTTTACCTACTTCATCATTTATTTCATTCTGGAATTTCATAGGGAGTCTGTACGAGGGTATATAGATAATTTTCTGCTTGTCCTTTAACCTTATTTGATGCTCGATCACATCTGTTTTTCCTAAGGATCCATCTGTAGTGGAAAAAACATCATGATATTTAGTTAAAAGTCCAAAAATTTTCTGCTGAATTTCTTCGTCTTGAATGTCTTTATTGATTTTATTTTTAATAGATTGCAAAAGAGATTCATCTGCAAATGATTGAGTGTGATTGATTTCAGCAACGGTAAGAATACGATGTTTATAAACTTCTGCATCCAAGATATGTTGATTTTTGGGAATTACTAAAGTGTTATTTAAATGATTACAGACTTCAATATTAAACTGTTGATGTGAGCCTACTGTATAAATAGCTTGTGTGACAGACAATCCATTACTTTTCAAAGTGTCAGAAAGGATTAATATTTCAGATCCCGGTAATGTTTTCTTTATTTGCACTATTAAATTCGAAGGTACGTTTAGCTTGATAGATTGCGTGCAAGATGATATTACGGGTGAACGAGAATTCTGCTGGGTCGCGTATATTATTACTTTATTAGTGAGACAAGTTATTGGTTCTTCAACGTACGTTACGGTTACATTTGTCGTCTCCTTTTTATCCAAAACTTATTTCAAGGTATTAGAAGACTTATGGAATTTTCCTTTGATATACACGCCGTGCTTGGCAGGGGCTAAGATAATGTTTTGATTTCCCATAGATAGGTATCCCATAATTACAGCTGGATATATATCAATGTTTTGTACAACAACAAATGTATCGGCAAACGTGCGTTTAACGACTTTGAATTGAACATGAGTAATGCCTATGACATTTAATTCACTATTTCCTATACCTGAGAGTCTCACTCCGGATTTTTCTATCGGAAAGTTCGAAAACAACAAATGATGTGTCCTCAAATCCATGATATTACGTGAACTACCAGAGTCAAAAAATAACGTAAAGGATTTGTGTTCTAAATTTACAGCATATAATGTTGGCCGTAACTCATTTTGGCTTATTATTGGATGAATTCGTTGCAAATCTACGGGAGCATGCACTGTTTTACTTAATTCGGCCATGTGTTTCATAGCAGAATCTATTGCCTCACAATGATCTGATAAAACATTAAATTGATTATTCAATAATATTGATGCTGACATGAATGACTTTGACCCAACATCACTCTCTTCCCCACTGGAGTTAATTATGCGGTATTTGCTTTGCTCTGCACATTCTGAAAATTAGTCTGACCTTACGAGGTCTGGTTTGACGACCCAGGCTCAGCGTTATTCGAAGAAATGTTTAATTTTTTCGGATTCTGAACTACATTGACGTTTGGCTGTTTCTTCTTGTTGTTAAAATGAGGATTTTTCTTTTTATCTCCATATGGAACTGACTGTGGAATTGACTATGTATTTCTAGGATTCTGTTGTGTCTTACGCGAGTAGCAATGACTATATGAATGAGTCGAACTATTATGTATCGAACAGAATTTCGTTCTGCAGTCCGCGATCAAGTGACCTTAACGTTTGCAATTATAACACGTCATTCCCGCAACTTGACTATTACTAACTACATTTACTTGTTGTGGCTTTGTTTCATTCTTTGCAAAAACTTGAGTTAACACGGGATCAAGGTCAGGACACTTTGACATGTGTTTCTTTATCTGTTTATATACATCCAATTCCGTACTTGCAGGCGTTAACTTTTTATCAAAACACCGCACTAAAGCTTCAGGCAACATAAGTGTCATGCAAGTTAAATACATTAATCATAAAAAATCTTTAACGGAGATGTTATCTCTAGTAACCCAAGTGGAATTACCTAAAATATCTTGATATTTATTAAGCCTATCAGCTATGAGAGCTGCTCTCTCAATAACATTAAGCCGTTTCATAGTGGCTTGATTAAGTGTATTTCTTAACTTTAATACTACATCCAAGGCTTCTTCACACCCATAGACCGCGCGTAACCTAACTTTGAAATCATCCCACGTAACTTCTTCTTGAAATGAAACACCTCTTAAATACGCATTCGCATCCCCCTTGGAAAAATCTATAAAACTTTTAGCTTCTTGTAATTGTACAAAAGGGTCTACGATTTGTTTGGCATTTAAATGGGCATCGATGGATGAAATCCATGACTCCACATTTTGTGGCAAGAACTCATTAATCCGACCCTGAAAAGGAAGGATTGCAGACCTGGCATTTACAAGCGTCACAATCGGGAGAGGATTAATCTGTCCTACGCCACTAGGTCCAGGGATGGGGCTCACAGGGGGCGTCATGACTACTGTATTGTATTTCTTTTTCTATCTATTTGACTCCTTGCAATTCTATCAAAATATCTATATGAATACAGACGTCCACAGCGTAAATGCATAAGCACTGAATGATAAAGATTATAAATAAATTCCCCAAAACAATGCTACTAATCCCAAGACATTTCCCGAGAATTTCTGAAAGAAAACAGAACACAAGATATTTCCCGAGAATTTCTGAAAGAAAACAGAACACAAAGATATTTCCCGAGAATTTCTGAAAGAAAACGGAATTAGCACAGAGAGAGAAAAAATTCTAGATGAGAATTCGGAGTTGAACACAATTTTCTTTAATGGAAGGAAAATAAAAGATTAGCAAACCACTCAGCCCAGTAATAATCGACTAACGACTCGTGATAACTACACTTCACTGCCCAAACTGAAATGGATAAGAAAATTGTACTTAGCTTTATATGGTTCTGTGTGATGTCGTCATATCCTCTCTTTCTCTTGATGTTTTGGTGAATGTTTCGGTCCGATTTCCTCTCTCTCTCTTGATGTTTGGGAGAATGTTTCGGTCCAATTTCCGTTGAATGTAGTGCTTCCTGGATATGTTTTGTAAGCGTTGAACGTCAGTCCTTGGGTTTCCTAGGATGTTGATTGAAGATCCAGTTCATCAGTTTGTATGTATAACATTCATTAAATATTTTATTCTTCGATGGACTATGATACTAATTCAAAATTGTAGATTCCTTACTGTTGATTTCTTGAAGATCTTTCTCTGCTTTTTACAGCTTTATTGTTGATTTCTTGAAGATCTTCCTCTAATTCTTAGAGTCTTATTGTTGATTTCTTGAAGATCTTTCTCTGATTCTTAGAGTTTTATCGCTGCCACCATTTATTAGTGTGCTACTGTTATTAACACACATTGAGTATCTGTTGTTTGAGATGTTGAGTCTTGAAATAAAGTCCAGCATTGTAACTTTAAAATGGTTTGTTCTCTAAAAACAACAGTGTTAACATCTCCATCACAGGAGTATAGCTGGTTTGGTCGGATGACCAATTGAGGTGAAGTATAGATAAGAACTGCCTAAAATATCGATATCACAGATATCGTATATTTAGTTATCTTAGCATTTAAACACAATATGTAAACTTTACATTAGTCTAGGAAGACACCTGCATCCGGTGGCGACATAATCTTTCACACGGTATGCATTTGTGTTTATGCTTTATAAAAATGTTACATTGCTGAGAGATGCAAAATGCATCCTGTTATGATTTTGTCTGATTACAACAAATCTCACACTAGCTTCTTCTTCCACAATGACATATTACGTCATGTGTTATAAACATGTAATAACTAACTATTACATATATATATATATATATATATATATATATATATATATATATATATACATATATATATATATATATATATATATATATATATATATATATATATATATATGTATATATATATATATATATATATATATATATATATATATATATATATATATATATATATATATATATATATATATATATATATATATATACATGTATGTATATATAAATATATATACACACACACACATATATATATATATATATATATATATATATATATATATGTATATATATATATATATATATATATATATATATATATATATATATATATATATATATGTATGTATATATATATATATATATATATATATATATATATATATATATATATATATATATGTATGTATATACATATATATATATGTATATATACAGTATTCATATATATATATATATATATATATATATATATATATATATATATATATATATATATATATGTGTGTGTGTGTATATATATGTATATATATATATATATATATATATATATATATATATATATATATATATATATATATATATTTATTTAGAGGATTTTTCACTATATAACTGTAAATATACTGGCGTCGAAAATGTATTTTCTAATAGCAAATTTATTTAGGAATACCTAAAACCCAAATTGGGGTTACAAGTGTTAGTAACTCATATTTATGACTATTTTACATTTAGGAAGAAAAAAAATAATCCGCAATAATTTTCTTCCTTTCATATATTATGTAAATATTTTGAAAAAATAAACATCTTGTGGATTTAACAATCAAATATTATTGTTGTTATTTTTTTTTTGTTGATTACTAATAATCCATATTATATCGGAATCACACATGAAATTCAAATCAAGAATACAAAAAAAAAATTTTTATTCTCTTTTGTAATTTTGTATTATAAAAAGATTGCTTTTCCCTGTCTCCTAATACTAATTCATTCATAATTTTCATAGTTAGACATTGTTGTGTGTGTGTACTCACCTTTATATGCAAGGAGGGGCAATTACAATTAAACCTTCATCCTCTCAGACTCGGCATAATTTCGTTTATATCAGTCATATGCGAGCGAGCAACGTCTAATGACATGGACGACAACAAAAAGGATAGATTACAAGAAGAAGACTTATATTTGAGTTTTTCACGTGATGATGAAGAACTGAAAAGGGAAGAAATACCTTCAGCTATAGCTAGAAATATAAATATACAATGTTACCTTACGGAAAATATATCTCATAGAACATAATACTTGTGAAAAAACATTCACATATTACCAGTGGAATAGCGGTAAATAAAGTAAACATATCGATAATATGTTACTACGATCTTTAACATGTATTGAATATAATTCAACATTTATATCTGAAACATCATAAATTGATAATTTAAGCACGTTAGACGACAGAATGTTAGATTCTGTTTTATTATCAAGAAGTGAATACATTCCTATCAGTATATATTTAACAAGAAATACAATGAAGGATACATGTAAGGTTCTATATCTAATAACTAACTTAATTAGAATGAAAATTAATGAAAAAGAAACTGATCTTGTTATAAACTTACACGCTACTGAAAAAAGACATTCTGCGAGACTAAATGAGGCATTTGAAGTGGTAATTAATTACTATAATTGTGAACATTGAAAGTGGCCCAATTTTCATGGAAAATAATTAAGAAAAAATGATAAAAGGAATCAAGCAATTCAAAAAATTCATGAAAATATAAGAGGAAAAACAATAAAATAAATTATAATTTTAAAATATAATAAAAAGGAAAATTGGCCAAAAATTTTACCAATATTAAATAGAACTTTCCCATGAAGTTCTCGAAACATTAATAAAAGAAAAATAGATAATAAAATAATATTCATTGATAACATTAATTATCTAAGTTGTATCAAATTGAAAAAAAATAAAATGTGATTATTCGATGATGATAAAATTATAATTGGTCAAGATATTGTGATAACATTTGATAACATCGAAAAAACTCTATATTTTACTCTAGTTAGTGATCGGATTGAAATATATATATATATATATATATATATATATATATATATATATATATATATATATATATATATATATATATATATATATATATATATATATATATATATATATATATATATGTGTGTGTGTGCGTGTGTGTGTGTGTATACATATATATAAATATATATGTATATATATATATATATATATATATATATATATATATATATATATATATATATATATATATATATATATATATATATATATATATATATATATATATGTGTGTGTGTGTGTGTGTGTGTGTGTGTGTGTGTGTGGATAAATATCAACACAACATCGTGTTCTAATAGAAAAAATAAATTTCTACCTCATACTTGGGATCGAACGATGGCCCCTTCTAATGGAAGGCCAGGTCGAAACCAACCATGCCACGAGAGAACGTTGGGTCTGGAAATAGATTCAGTTCTCCCTCCAAGAACTGGACGTGGCCTTCCTCTCTAGAGAGAGCCACTATTCACTAACTCTGGCCCCCAAGGCGAGTACAAACAGAAATATGACTTAAATTCAAAACCTTCTAAGCCCATTCTTCATTGTTCATTATTTATACATAATGAGGAATCATAACTAATGACCAAGCAAATAGTCTTTGGAAGCGCTGAAGGGCTAGTTCATTAAGGACATCGTTAGAAAGGTCGACCTGTAAGGCATATGGTATCTGACTTGTCAAGGCAGGCTTGAACAATAGAATTGTGTAGGCTGCTAAACCTTGCTCATGAAGGTGAATGAAGAATGATAGATAGGAATCTGTCGTGATTTATTTTGGTTTTTTCGCCTTGACACAGGATAGCTATTCCTTTCTTGAAGCATCATAATGTTTTCTAGTTTACTCCAGTAGTCTAAATTGACTTTTAAACACCGAATCTTTTTTTCATCGTTAAGGAGAGAAAATCATGAGATGTAGGTTCTGTGTTTCTGTGATGGAGCGAATACTCTCGACTTCTGTACTCGCTGAGACAGGGATGGATCCGTTAGCGGTACGAATTTTAATCGTAGTTCCAATGCCAGAGGGAACCACACGCTATTTGGCCACTTGTGGGCCACTATTGCAGCTTTCCCTTTGAAGGATCTCAGCATATCGAGGACCTTCAAAAGGAGGTGTGCGGAGGGAACAGATAGATACAGGACTATCTGATCCAGTCCAGGGACATAGCGTCCACTGCCTCCGCTAACGGATTCTCATAACGGGACACATAACGAACAATTTTCTTGTTGTCTTTCGTCGTAAAGAGGTCTATCTGCAGCTCTGGGACTTGACTCGAGATGAAGGAGAACGATCCTGGGACAAGGGACCATTCTGACTCTATAGGTGTAAACCTAGATAGAGCGTCCGCTGTCACATTGTGGAACTCTTGAATGTCAACTGCTGACAGTTGCCATTTTTTCGCGTGCGATGCGTATTTTCTCCAGACTCCTGTTGCATCCTTAAGCTGTGCTCTTAGCACTGGATCTGTTATTGAAGCAAACTGTAGAGAGCCCAGCACTCTCTCCTGTTTGCGTCTTGATACCCATTTGGATTTCAATAGTCTCTTGACAGATCCAGCTATTTCTTTCCTCTTCTTACTAGGAATGGAAAGCCGATGTGACTCCAAATTCCATTGGATTCCCAACCACCGAAATTTTTGAGCTGGAGAAAGATGCGACTATTTGATGTTGATCTTGAATCTCAGATGTTCCAGGAATTGGATCACTATCTTAGAAGCTTGCATGCATTCTGTCCTGGATGCTGCCCACACCAGCCAGTCGTCCAAGTAGGCTACTACTTGGACACCTTTTAAGCGTAATTGATGGACAGCTGCGTTTGCGAGCATCGTGAAAATCCTTGTGGCTATGTTTAGCCCAAAAGGCATGGTTTTGAAGGCGTAAAGTTATAAATGTAACTTGAAGCCAAGGTAGGGGGAGAGGTGACGATTGATTGAAACGTGCCAATAAGCGTCAAATAAGTCTATAGACGCAGCATATGCCCAGAATGACTTTGAGTTTTTCTGAGTCCTCCTTTGGAACACAAAACAGCCTTCCTTGGAAATTCATGGACTTAAACTTCCGGATTACTCTTTTGACTAAGAGCTCTCGGACATATTCTTCCAGAGCGGGGATTGAGTGTTGGAAGAATTGAGGAAATTGAGGTGGAGGACTGCTCCAGCTCCAAACTATTCAATTCTTATTAAGGCTGTGGGCCCAGGGATCGAAGGTCCAGCGATCCCTAAAAAGCTGTAATCTCCCTCCTACTGGAAGTATCTACTTCTGCTGTTGTGGACTTGAGGCCTTGCCTCCTTGACTGCGTCCTCCGCTGGGTCCCCTTCGTCTTGAAGGGCATCTAGAAGAACCTCTGGCTGTTCCTCTGGCTCTCGAATGAAAGGAAGAAGTCTGCCTTTCGGAGGCTGGGTTAAGAACTGGTGACTGTGTCGCCGTTTGTTGAGGTACCAGCTTTAATAAAGCTATAAAAATCCATCGTAACTGTGGCCAGATGGGTTTTGGCCAAAAGCATGAACATGTCCTGGTTCTTGGGGTCACTTGCCATCATTTCTAGTGTTGTTTGCAACGACATCGATGCCACAAGTCTTTCCTTTGTCTCTTGCTCTCTACGCAAGAGAACCTTCGACAGTTTTGGAAGCGCCTCACCGAACTGGCGTTCAGCAATATCAGCTTCCAGTTTCCCGACTGAGAAGGTAAGGTGTACGTCCTTCCAGTCTTCTTGGTCCAAGGGCAAGGTCAGAGATAACGGCTTGCACTCCTCCAAGGAGGGGTATGGTTTCCCTGCCTCCACCACTTTTAAGGCAGCCTTATATCCCTTTTCCAAGAAGGGAAAAGCTCTGGTAGGAGAGGCCACAAAGGAGGGTAGCTTCTTACTCAAGGCGGGCATCTTTGAGTTACTGAAGCCCCTCTCTTTCATCGAGCTCTTTAGTAACGTCTGAGCTTTACTATGGTCAGAAACTATGACCTCAGGCTCCGTCTCCTCCTTTAAGGCTGGCTCCTTCCTAAGACAGGCATAGCAGTCCGGATAAGAATCTTTGTTGGGCCAAAATTCCACTTCTTCCAGGGGAATTGCTCCCAACTTTTGTGAGATCACGATCTCCCCGGTTGTCATTGGTATTCAAGCACAAGGGAAGATCCTTCACGGTGATCTGCTTCTGGGGCCCACGTGATGCTGCAAGTCTACGTAACTTCAGTTTCATTGTAGCTTCCTTCTCATTATTCTTCCTTTGATTTTGTTGGATCATCTCAATCTCAACAATGGAAGAAAGAGTCCTTCCCAGTTCATCTGGGATAGCAGACGATGTAGAAAGTACAGGTTCTGGGTCCGGAACAGACGTAACCGACACTTCGTCGATTTCTTGCTCTTTTACTTGAGGAGTCTGCCTCCTGACCTTCTCCTAGAAGGTCCTTCTCAGTAGAATCCGACACCTCCGACATCCTATCGTCCAATTGGATGTCTTGAAGGGCGGCTGAGACTTCAGAATCTACCGGATTCAGGGCAATTGGTATCTCCACCTGAGGCTGGGGGACGATTGCATCAGCCAATGCTTTAGGGAAAAGGTAGGCCCTCATCTTCTCATTTGGAAGGTAGGGACCTGAGGTGTTTTTCTGAAAACTCCTCACACAGGATCGTAACGTTTCCCTGGCAGCATCCCTTGACTCCGCTGATTTAGGGTCATCAAAAGCCTCGGTAATCAGGTTAGAACAAACTGTACAAACCTGAGGGTCCTAAAAGCAGAGAACACCTCTGGAGGCTGTGCATGCTGCGTGCCTCCTGCAATATTGATGTCCACAGAAGTTCTTACTACGGACATTACAGAACACACTCCCGCACTTCATATGGTCCTCCTGTAAAGAGAAGAAAAATCCATGAGTATCAAGTGAAGGCTTTTCACTTATATTGAAACATTTAGCTTATATAGAAAAGCTGTGAAAGAAAGAAGGAAAGACACAGCCTTGTGTTTCCTGCTCAGTCAATTGCTGTAACCTCCCAAAATATTAAAACTAAGGTTAATTCTACACAAGAATACCTTATGTAATTTCCTAAACGGAAATTTAATGTGTAGTTTTAATATACGGGATTGAAAGAATACAGAAAGAACTCACTTTCTGTATAAAGTACGGTCTCAACAAAAGGCTATAAAAGATAACATTAAGTATGATGAAGAACTTTAGTGTTATCAAAAACTCAGTACAGCAGTTTCTACTAACGCAGTGTGTACTACACTACAAATATAGCAACTACTGTACATCACATGTGATTGTGCCGGCCGACACGAGCCGGTACGTGCCGTCGTACCCCAGCACGTGCCGGCCGGAAACTACCCCTTTATAGATCAAATATATACTATCTTTAACTAACAGGCGGCAACCCACTGATTCGCGACCGTGTGCTGGCTGGCAATCATTGCCAGCCGACGGCTGAAAACACTAAAACCCAGCTGCCGGCCGCTATCGTAGTAGCCAGCAGATTCGGGCTTTGATTCCCCTGCCGGCAGGCAAAGGTAATAAAACCGGTGCCCGCCGACAGTAGCCAAGAACCAGAGAACCTCCACCTGTCCGGTTGTCGGCTGTTAAGCCAGCAGCAGGGTTAGGGGTGCAACACAATAGTCAGAGAAAAAGTATGAATGTAAGGTTATAAGGCGGCATTGCCATACGACCTTCCACCCAGAAAGAGTGAACTTATGGAAGGGGAGAATGTAACATTCAGGTTTCCAAAGCATCCATAGTCTGCCGGGCTCTACCGACAGACATGGAAGGAAGACCAAGGGAGGTCTGGGGTTCACTCTACAAAGAATAAAGGGTCTCTGCCGGCCGACACGTAGTGCCAGCCGGCAGAAAGCAGAGCCTATCCTCCATCCTAACCTATACGAGGTACTGTGGCTAAAAGAAAATAAAAGAAAGAGAGGTGGGGAAGGGATAAGGGTCCTATAGACTTCGTTCTAGCAGGAGACACACTCAGCCGTTAGGGAAGCTCATCCTAATCAAGAGTTGTCTATTAGGGAGGAAGACTGGCAATACTTGCTATCCTCCTCCCAACCAGAACAAAGGTAGGTGAAGTTATCTCGCCAGGCAACAGAGAAAACTCATTCTCCAGCCCGAGAAAAACAACACAGGACAGTCTGCTAGGCAACCAGAGGAAGGAATCATCCTTCCAACATGGACTAGGGAAGCAAAGCTTCCTGTGTCCGCCCCTAACCTAGCAAATGAGACTCTTTCTCTATGCTAGGAAGAAGCAGACCACAGACTAGAAACTCTGATGTTCTGCCCTAACCCAAAAAACCAGTCACTCTGGTTATCAGGTCAGGACAGACATATCCTAGAATAGTTATACCTGAATTATTATACAGATGGAACCAATAGGATTAAGTCGAAGGCTTACAGAGGGAGAGAGGGATTGAATTTAGCCTCCGGAGGAGAAAAAGAACAATCGGGGATGGGTGAAAGTATACCACTGTCCCTGGAATACTAGACTAGGTAAGATGAGAATCGATTACCTAAATCACCGAAACTCTCTCGTATACAATCTTGGAAAAACATTCAACAATATCTTACATGTATGAAATATTTGCCTATAGCTTCATTAATATAACATTCGGAAAAACTTATATCATGCATGAAAGAACTAGTGCCAGACGTCTAGGCTGCGAAGCCTGACGAAGGGCAAGATTGGTACCTCGACCCGTGTCAAAATCAACAAGCTAAAACTGACAGTATAATATAAGCATTCCTAGCGGAGCTAAATAGTTAAATTATTAAATTGTAACAGAACGGGAACGTCGCTCCAGTTAACTAAATGACCCATAAGAGCGAGCGATAGCATCCAGGATGCCTCCGGTAGGCAACAGCTCTTGTTTACGTTAAAATCACTTTTGAATTAATTCAAAACGACAAGAGCTTACATTTATACATAATAAAGATAATACTCAATTTTCTAGAGGCAGAAGAGGCCGGAGAAGTCATCAAAATGTTGAATCAAATCCAGAATAACGAGAGAACACAGGGAAAACACCGAGTAGTTGAGCTACACGAAAAAGGAATAAAGAGGGCGCTACCGCCTTCATCAGATACACTCTGGAAACGGAATAGGTGAAATGCCTTATGAGCGGCTCTCTTTTTATTCTCGTTTCAGATTCTTGTCACTATTCCCCCTCGAAGCGTTAATACTGTTCGGGGCGAAGATAGCTATGTGACGTGTCAAGAATACGTCCTCTGATATTATGCGATATCCCTGTGAGATTACTTAGGGATATTTGCTCCAGGAGTTAGAATTCTGGATACCTTAAGGTGAAATTCTCTGGGAATATCACTGTAGTCAAATATACCTAGAAAGCTACCTAATAGGAACTTTCAAATATACCTTAGAAAGCTACCGAATAGGAACTTCCATCAGGACGACATGGCCTGAGCCCAAAAAATGTCGATATTACTAAAGAATGAGAGAGAAAAGAATGAATTTATTTAAGGATGAATTGATTACATAGTTTACGAGGAGTAAAATGCATGGGAAATGTTAAAATTTTGGATATATTGAAAACAAAGTGGAGGCAAGGTTTAGTGAAGGATACTTCAACGTATATTTCTAGATGGTTCTGTAATATATAAAAAATGGACAACGAAAGCTGATGGAAAGATTGAATAATTCAGTGTCGTTGTGAGCGAAGAGGAGAGTAATATCTAAGAATAGTTTAACATATAACATGAATAATCTATTAAAAGGGGAAGGTCTCACGACCCTTATACTTAAATGATGAAATAACACTAATGGAGTCCATGCCTCACTTCAAGCCAAGTTGCTACTGCAGCGATGAAATCCAGGTCTGAAGTCAGTTCTGTTGATGTAAAAAAAAAGTGAGTTTGTGAAATAGGCAAGTGTGGGAAAATGCATGTAAAGGGGAAGGTGGTGGTTTATTGATGTTTGGGAGCTTACAGGAAGGTTGTTGTTGTTGTTGTTGTTGTTGTTGTTGTTGTTGGAGGAGGTGGTGTCGTTTTAGTGAGGGAGGTTTGAATGGATAGTGGTAGGGTTAATGTTTTGGGAGCTTCTGATTGGTAGTTTGTGTAGGAATGAAAAGTGGCTATTAGTAATGGTAATTCCTGCATTGACTTCTCGTCCATTACTTTGTACCTGAAGTAGGAATGTAGTAACGGTCGTTGTGCTGTTTTCTTCCTTTTCCGAAAATGTGAATCACCTTTATTTGAATTTTGAACATCATCGGAACTTTAAATCGATTTTACTTGCTATTGATGGTGTGAAAGTTTCCTGTTCCTTCAGGTTTTGAAGATTCCTGTTAAGGACACAATGTATCATGTTTTAAGATATTAAAGGTCACTCATGAATGGAAGAGGCAAGGGACAGGGACATTGTCCTAGCAAGCAGGTCAATGCCCCATATATACATATGACCAGAACCCATGGTCCCTCTCCATTCAAGCTAAGACCAAGGAGGTCTAGGCAATGGCTGCTGGTGACTCAGCAGATAGGCCTATAGGTTCTCACAATGACCCCCTCCTCAACTCACAAGGATGGTGAGGTTGCAGCGATTGCAGCGACAAAAGAAACTAATGAGTTTGATTAGAACTCGAACCCCAGTCTAGTGTTCACCAGTCACAGACGTTAGAACATCAGCCTACACAACCCTTTGAAGAATATAAGTCCCAAAAGAGATTTCACAATCTTCGAAAGTTTCTTATGATATTCTCACTTGTATGAGATATTATTTTCCCATATTCCTTCCTATGATAATTTACGGTGGTAAAATACATTTTATTTTACTTTTCATTACATATTTTTTTTTTGTTGAAATAAATTGTTTATAAATCTTTAAAAGTAATGTGAAATAACAACTTTCAATCAATTTTCTTTTAGATATTATCTCTTTTATAGAAAATACTTCTGAAATAGTTACACTGTTATGACTGAGATTTTTTTCTAAAGCTGAACATAGTGAGTTTTCAGAAGAAAATTAATCTATGTATTTGTACAACTCTCTCTCTCTCTCTCTCTCTCTCTCTCTCTCTCTCTCTCTCTCTCTCTCTCTCTCTGTATATATATACATATATATATATATATATATATATATATATATATATATATATATATATATATATACATATATATATGTATATATATACTGTATATTTATATATATATATATATATATATATATATATATATATATATATATATATATATATATATATATATATATATATATATATACACACACACACACACACACACACACACACACACATATATATATATATATATATATATATATATATATATATACACACACACACACACACACACACACACACACACATATATATATATATATATATATATATATATATATATATATATATATATATATATATATATATAGTTTTAATATCTAAAGTAAGGAATAATACCAGGTTCCAGCAAAAAGCAGAGGCAGCGTCCATTTAGCACTGTCATTCTTTGTTCCAAAATACATCAGCTTATCAAGATCTCCTGTCGCTCTTCTCAACGACGTCAGCTATTCCAGCTGATTCATAGAATTGCCTTTCGGTGAAATTATGAAAGATGATCTTTTCCTGTCTTTGAAGTTATGATTAAGAAATTTCAGATCTTCTCTCTTCCCAGACTCTATGTAATTATTCGTTATTGCTGAAAGGTCTCTTTCAATTTATAAAAAAGAGACGTAATATTAGGTGATGTTTCCTACAATATAAATATTAAAAGGTGGATATATTGAGGGAAAGAACCAAGAGGCAAATTCCACGTGATGTGTATCTATTCTTTTGTAATATCCTTTATAGTTTACCTCTTACTCCCACTCATTTTCATCATATCAGTAGTTGATAAATTTTTAAAAGAAAAAATAATAAAATTTTGAAGCGATATTTATATTCTTCAGGCACTTTTAAAAGCCGCTCAATCGCGAATATAACGGGCCCTGTTTCAAATAACTGATTCGCTAAATGGATCTTCCGGATAATGCATCCACGATGGCAGAAAAAGGTAAAAGATAAAATCTCCGTTTCATAATATTCAATAGTGGGTTTAAATATCACACAGCAAGAATTCTCCTTTGATTTAAAATTGAAATTCATGCGGGGAAATATATATATATATATATATATATATATATATATATATATATATATATATATATATATATATATATATATATATATATATATATATATATATATATGTTTTCGCTGCATATTTTTTATTTTGATTTAAATGTCCTTGAAAATTCTTAATTTTATCAATTCATTGTATTTTGTTGATTCATATTGTTATCTTTAACATTGTAATAATAATAATGATAATAATTACTAAGAATATTATTATTATTATTATTATTATTATTATTATTATTATTATTATTATTATTATTATTATTATCATTATTATTATTATTATTATCAAGAATAGGAGGTGAATAAGTGATGGTTAATTGGTCATTTCTGTGATACTCATGTCACTTGTTAATCGTAATCACTAATCCAACCTAATAAAATCTTGAACTAACTCATTTATAATTTTCATCTAACCCTAATCTCTTCCTGACACTAAAATTGCTAATCTTCTCTAGTTCTGCAGTTTTAAGTTACCTATACTTGACCAATTATTTGTAATTCCTCTTAAACTTTCTGTTATTTCACTCTTGTATCAACAGGAGCTAAAGGATCATCTTAGCTTTACTTGGAAAAATAAGCTATATTTTGTTTTTAGTTTAAAGCATGCATGCCAAATTAAAACAGAAAACTTAGTCTTCCTATCTTTCTTCACCTTTTTTGCAAGGAAAATATGGAGGTTGACTATATATTGTCTTTTCCCGCATGCAAAACAACAAAATTATCTCATTCTAATTTCTGGGACTCCTACAGGATGGGTGATTGTAAGTCCTATTATCCTCAGAAAAGGTCACCTACCGTATATACCATTTGGAGGTTCTCTCCTCACATCAAGGGGTTGTTCACAATCATTATAAAAGTTATTATTATACCTTAAAATTTAGAATATATATGGACCCTAAACCGCGGAAGCTTCATAGGATAACAGTAGATATGTGGTACACATACAACTGTATTGCACCAAGCATTATTTGATAGTGTGATCTGATTCAATTAGAAGCCATTGATTAGAACGCATATACTCTCCTCAGCACCAGGGCCATTATACCCCAAAAATGTGGCCCTACTATCTATCTATCTATCTATTGTGTAATATATATATATATATATATATATATATATATATATATATATATATATATATATATATATATATATATATATATATGTGTGTGTGTGTGTGTGTTAGTATATGTATGTATATAGAGAGATAGATCGATAGATATATTCTCAGAATAAAATAATAACCAGTTATATGTTCTTAAGAAGATTTTGTTCTCAAATTTGTTGATTGGATGAACACAATTCGTTTGAAATTAAATACGGCATTATTTTCAGTATAATTTCAGTTTAAGCAATCTTAAAATAAAAGGGAAAATAATCTTTTATTACATACTCAAAGCCATAATTTCAAACCGTACTTGGACCACAAAGAACTAATTATTTCTCTTATAAAAATTCAATTGTTCATCACTGTTATATGTAAAGATCTTGAAAATAATGAGACGGGAAACTGCATTCGAAATAGGATGTGTTTTATGAATTTAAAATAATCTTGTTAAATAAATGCTAAGTGACTTCGTGTTCTGAACTATTTCCTTTCTTACGGCAAATTCTCGGCAGGTCGAAAAGAACGTTAACGTTTCATTTGCATGTCATGAAAAGGCTTTGTGTTTCGGTTAGATGAAATGGAGAGAGAGAGAGAGAGAGAGAGAGAGAGAGAGAGAGAGAGAGAGAGAGAGAGAGAGAGAGAGAGAGGAGTATCCAAGCTTAAGTGTACTATGACATTTTTTATCATATATTAAATTCTTTGTCTCCTATGTCATGGAATAACCAAAAATAATTTTCTTAACTGTTATGTTCAACAATTCTACAGACTTTTAAGAATTGATATCACGTCGTTTTGTTAATGATTTAGTTTCATTTCTTACTACTAGGTTAATTCCCCCTTCTTTTAAGTATTAATAGTTTGATTTTTTTTATTACGTAATATATATAAAGAAATGCAGGTTGAATAATGTATTTGAAAATAAACGTCTGGGATATTATCCTGTATTTTCCAATTTATTTATTCTTTGATTTTGAAAATGCGTGATAGGTATGATATGAATAGAGAACAGAAAACTTATGTTAGAAGGTTAGAAGTTAAATCATTTACATGACAACAATAATTTTATATCTAATCAAATAGAGAAACGGAAATGTCTTTACTTGTAACTATTGGAGAATTGGAATTCTGATATTATCTTTAAATTCCTGCGACACCGAAGAATCAAATTTTCCCGATATTTCACATACGAAGTCTTACAACATTTGTCTTTATTCTCAGAAAATTTTATCAAGAATGCAACAGTTTTGAAGATATAAGACAAAAACGTAACCATAATATCATTGTGAAAATTAAATTTTTCCTAAAATATAGTGGTAACTTTAGTTTAAAGGTAGTAATTTCAATTTAGCTATAGTGACAACACTATGTTTCGTCAAGAGCGTAGGATTGCATGATTGAAGAAATGTTATAATTGACTGCCAGTAGGAGTTCAGACCTCAACGATGCAAAACATTTGTTTTATTTCTCCTCGGTTTGGATACATCTTTGTTCAGAAGAAACAACGCCAAGACAATGAAAATTTAATCAACATCAGTTTTCCATAAGAGAAAGAAAGAAATGACTATGCGAAGATAAAGGTAGAAAGAATTGACTACATGCATAGAGAGGAGAGAGGGGGACTAGGACCCTGAATATGAAAAATGTATTACAGTATACATAACGAATAACACATCCACGGTATAACAAATCAAATCAGTCATTAAACCCTTGATATGTTTAACAACAAGCGAATAAATCGACAGAGAAGCAAAAATATCCTAAAACGTTGGAAGCTGATTCCTCAAAACTATACTTATTCACCTTCAAAATGGGAACTGAGATATCAAGAACTCACTAATCTTATTGAAACAGAAGGCAATGAAAGCTAAATAAATTGTCTACTTACTGGAGAAAGTTTTTTTAATCTTATTCCAAAATATTGGGATCAATTATTCCAAGAAATGGTTCCAAAATTTTGAAAAATTCAAAAAACATTTGTACGAAAAGAACTAATTATAAAAAGAGAAAACACTCTATTACTTAATTTTAATATAAATATTCTGTTTACCACATCAATATTAGCTCATAGGTTGCAATAGTTATGCCGGAGTTACTTTTTAAAGATTTTTTGGGGGGTCAGGTATACTAACCAAACGGGGTGGGAAAATAAAATATGAATAATGACCTTATCAATATAAATAAACTAACTAATGACCAAAAGTTCAAAATGATTCATGCAGAAAATCAAGAGTTATTAAAACATATATATATCTCAAACGGTCATTTTGGTGGTTTGATCGGTTTTATATTATCATATCTTGTCATTACCTAGTCCAGCTTGCTAATATGTTCAAAATCTTTCAGCTAAGTCGGTTAGGGTTTCAACAATTCCTACCCAAAACATTATGGAGGTCCAAAAATTTTCCTTTCTTTCAGAGTGTTTTCCTTATTTTAATACTTTTCCTCATGACAGTTTACTTAACGATTAGCATATGGACTTTCCTACATCAAATTTAGACATTTTGTAATATTAGATTATTCCACACCCAGACACACAGTCTATGCATATATATATATATATATATATATATATATATATATATATATATATATATATATATATATATATATATATATATATATATATATATATATACATATATATATATGTATATATATATATATATATATATATATATATATATATATATATACATATATATATATGTATATATATATATATATATATATATATATATATATATATATATATATATATATATATATATATATATATATATAATGAGATGTTTATGTGTAAGTATCTATCTAAGTTAATATGGGTCATTTTTTAAATGACGGGAACACTGGTACTTATATATTGACAGTAAGAAGGCAGTTAAATAGTGAGTGATTCATGTAATACACTAACTTGTACTTGCGAATTTGGACCGGAAGATTCGACAATGGGGCATAGGAGGTCATGCAATAAGTGGACGGCTGAAAAGTTGGTGTAGGTATGGGTGAGAAGACACAGTAATGACATTCAAGCAATGCCTTTAATACACTGGATGAGGAGCACTGACCGCATAGCCTTCCTAAGGGGTATTCATTCCAGAATAGAGTCTTTTGACCATAAGAAATCGCTTAATCAGGAAAACAAGTTGATTATTATTATTATTATTATTATTATTATTATTATTATTATTATTATTATTATTATTATTATTATTATTATTTCCTTACACCACTCTACTCAAAACTGATTCTTTATAATTTGTAAGATAGACATAAAATCTCATAACAAGAGTTGATTTTAAAAGTTAGTAGTTGCTTGACTGATTCGTTAAAAGTTTTTTCTCATAGAAAAAAATGAATATTTTTTCTTCTTTTATAGAATTTCCTGGTAACGGTGAACAGTTTCCTTCCGGGTTTTCCATTTTTTTACACAAGCTGCATAACCATTGACAATTCCATAATTATTACTTGTGAAGATGTTCTTTTCATGAACTATTATACTCCAGAAAGATATATCACTTGTTATCAGCAAAGTTCAATACAATGTATACATAAATATATGTACACACGTATATATATATATATATATATATATATATATATATATATATATATATATATATATATATATATATGTATATATATGCATATATATATATATATATATATATATATATATATATATATATATATGTGTATATATTTATATATATATATATATATATATATATATATATATATATATATATATATATATATATATATATATATATATATGTGTGTGTGTGTGTGTGTGTGTGTGTATATATATATATATACATACACACACACACATATATATATATATATATATATATATATATATATATATATATATACATACACACACAAACACACACACATATATATATATATATATATATATATATATATATATATATATATATATATATATATATATATATATATGTGTGTGTGTGTGTGTGTGTGTGTGTGTGTGTGTGTGTGGGTGTGTGTTTCTGTGTTAGCATGTGGTGCCTCATTTTTATATAGATAGATAGATCAGTTCTGTTTTGAGATTATTTGATTTTTACTTTTCACCGGGCATCGTTTTTCATCAAGATTATGTGTCTGATGGTTGAACTTGTATTTAATTCTAAATAATTGACATTACGGTTTGATATGTACATTAATTATTTCTCAACTAAAGTCTTCCTGTATTTCAAAGATGCAACAAGCATACCATTTTCTTACTCTTTTAAAATATAAGTGATCATTTATAAGCTTTCATCCTACTGCTAAATTTTACACCCATCATCAATTTGGAAAAAAAATAATCTATTCAGAAATTTGACAGCTAGTTTGAATAAAAAACAATTAGTGTCTCATATATCAATTACTGCCTAATCAAAGACTACAATAGAAAGCAATATTCAAAACCGGAGTTAGGATTAATACAGATACTTTTTTCACTACTGTTCTTTAGTAAAAAAAGGAAAGCCATTCCATCAAAATGAAAATCCTCCTGATAATAATTAGATTTATAAAGGAATTCTATTACAAATACAAACAGAAATATTAATGCGAATTGAATTGTACCTTCTGTATAACTGTGCTCATTTGTTTGTAGGTTGGAAAATTATCACTGTAATCTCATGTGTATCAGTTAGTATATTGCAAAGAATGAAGAAACCTTCTTCATTTACTTCCATCTTGAATAAAAGCTTAGTGGGGATAAGTGTATCAAAAATGTTAAGAAATTAAGAAGTCGCTCCAGCTATTAAAAGAGTGAAAAATTATATATGCAATATATATATATATATATATATATATATATATATATATATATATATATATATATATATATATATATATATATATATATATATATATATATATATATATATATATATATATATAAATCGTCTTTTACTTTACTAGTAATGTCTATGGGGTAATCACTCACAATTCTATGTAGTTTTAATATCATCTTTCAAAAAAAGGAGATATTCTCTTTTTTTAAATAGTACTCTTATTTTCAAATCTATTGGTTTTAGAATTCTGACAGAGATTTTGCGCAATATCAAAAGTATGAAATAAAAAACCACTTTTTTACGTTTGAATCTCAGTTATCACCATAACGAACCGAGTAACTACATTAGATTCCTATTCAATTTTTATTCAGACATTTCAAAACACTGTGACTGAAAGGTTTATGGAAAGACCCATCTTTTTCTTAAGATTATAACCAGAAATATAGTTTTCTTATATGAAAAATGTCAGCTGCAAAACCCTCAATCCACATGGACGGATTTCAGCTCCTGATAAATAAAGTTCATGTGAAACTAAGGGAAGAACCAAGATGTTTAATTTACATATCAGGAAAAGGCCTCTTGCTCCCCCGTGCCATAATATTGAGAGAGAGAGAGAGAGAGAGAGAGAGAGAGAGAGAGAGAGAGAGAGAGAGAGAGAGAGAGAGAGAGAAATGAACTTATATTTGACTGTGAGAATATCGTAAAAAAATATTTTATTATTATTATTCATTATTGGATTCAATTTTGCACTGTCTCATTTTTTGTTATTTTCCATATGGATTTTTTAAATGTTTTATTATTCCCTTCCGGTCAATCTTACAATTATACTTTGAAAAAATAGTAAATGTTTCTTGCATACTACTTTCTGATTTTTGTTTCTTTTCATCACCACTCACAGAAAAAATATTATCTATGTTTTCCTAATACAATGGGAATTATTACTAACCGTATATTTAATATTTTATTATTTTTATCTTTTCTCAGATATGATTTCTTAAGACAAAATAGTATTTTCATATCATCTTTTTTTAATAGACCTCGTTTTTTTCTATCAAAATTATATCTATCTTGCATCTTATAGTTATCCAGTGTGTGATTTTATTTCTTTTAGCAAAAGAAAAGTTTAGAAATTTCATGTAAATACATAAAATTTCCTCAATGTTTGATATTCATCTTTTTACCATGTAAGTCTTCAAACAGTCTGTACATCCGGGTGTATATGCATTGATTTATTGATTTAAAGTTATCTTGCAACCTGACATCGAGGTTCATTGACGCTGATAACGTTTGTTACAAGTAAGGAATAAAAAATTACTCAATTTGAAATCATAAAAGTTAAGTCGTCCTTATAATATCTAAATATCTTTCAAGAAGATCTGCTTCTGAAATAAATCTAAAAATACTGCTATCATAGTACAACACATTCTGCCCAAGAATCTATGTTTGAATGAGCCTGCCATCCTGAGTAGGACTAATGAAAGGTTCATTAACATTTTCAAGCGTTGATAGATCAAATTTAAAAGAAATCACTTTAGTGGAGGACAAACAAGACAAATAATTTCTTGAGCTCAATTTTGTTTCCGCATATCAAAAGGGGAAAAAGAAATAAAACAAATATTTCAGATTCGGTGTACAATAGAAGTGCATCCAGAGCAAAATAATAATAATGATGATTGTAATGAGACCAACTGCTATCTCTTTTATATGAAATAGTATGATGATAAAAAAAAGGATTTAAGAGAGAGAGAGAGAGAGAGAGAGAGAGAGAGAGAGAGAGAGAGAGAGAGAGAGAGAGAGAGAGAGAGAGAGCTTTTGCATGAAAAATATATAACCAAACTCCAAATATTTATTGTTCCTCCCACTCCGTACATGTTCCTTGGTGAGTCTTATCTTACACATTTATTTTTCAACTTATCATCTCGTTTCCTGGTCCAAATAACACCTGCCTTGGCATACGGCAGTGTGGCCTGCAAGAAGCCCAGTCACATAAGGGAAAGAGAAAGCTTTCATGATATGATATCTACAAATATTCGTCTATGATCTCCTTTCTTAAAAACATATATAAGATGGGAAGGAAATTCGGAAATAATGGACTTTGCAAAATTACCGTCGGGGGTTTTAATTAGCATTGTAGTTTTTATCTACCTCTCTCACTGTCTTCTTTTCATGATAGTTCATTCTTTTCTTCATATTTATATTCATATGTTTAAGAGCAATGTAATTCAGTTCTTTACATCCATGATTATTATTACAACTTTATATAGATATTACTATTCTATTACTAATATTGTTGTTATAAGTAGTATTATAATGTAGGAGATCATTTGGTATTAAAAGGGGGAGTTGTATTGAATTGCAGATAAATGTAAGGAGACTCAATAAGTCCCAGCTGCTTACTAAGAAGCAGTAAGAGTCATAGCTGCTCACGGAGAGCCCAGATAAGTTACAGCTGCTTACGGAAAAGTAGAGGGAGTCATAGCTTCTCATGGAGAAGCAAGATGAGACACAGTTGCATGTGAAGAAGCAGAATTCATATCTGTTTACGGAGAGGCAGGATAAATCAAAGGTTCTTACGGAGAAGCAGGATGAGTCACAACTGCTTACAGAGAGGAAAGATGAGTCAGGGCTTTTAAAGAGAGGAAGACTGAATCACAGCTGGTTACGGAGAGACACCATGAGACGTAGCTGCCTATTGAGAAGCTAGTTGAGTCACAGCATATCGTGGAGAGGCAGGATGAGTAAGAGCTGTGTACAGAGTCAGGATAAGTCACAGCTAACTACTGAGTGGCAGGGTGAGTTTCAGCTGCTTACAGAGAGGCAGATAGGAAGTCTATGACAGATGAGGAGATTTGCAGACGTAGGTTGATTCGGGGAGCAGCAAGAAGATGCAAACAGACACCGGGAATAGAGGTAGGTGCGGGAAATTGCTGTCAGGTGCGGGGAACCATGAGACCATGTGGGTAGGTGTCGGCTAGTGTGAGGAACTGTTTTCATGTGCGAAGGGCAGGAAGGCACGGGGTGTTGCATGTAGGTGCTGGGAGGGTTGAGGGTACAAGGTTAATTAGGAAAAGGCCAGGCGATTCATGGACTTCCGTGGGTATCCTTAGGCGTTCGATGGAGGTGGGGTGAGTTATTAGAATTGTGGGGATGTGGAGGTAAAGGTGCGTAGTCACAAATAGGCCTGAGAAGATGTGTGTAGCTGCTTCGAGGCTAGCAAGGATTTTGAGGTGTGGGCAGTATTGGGGAGTTGCGAGCAGGTGCGGGGAGTTATGAAAAGTTGTGCGATTCATTGACAGTTACCGAGAGTTGCAGACCGGTAGCAGCAGGACTGGCTTGGAGCAGGAAGTTGTAAGTAAATAGTACAGACAACCACCGGAAGATGCTCTTTGTCAGGGGTGTCAGGAGGATTCGTGGGGGTGTCAGGGAGAGTCGTAAAAAGCCCTTGAAACGCATAGGGAGCTGAGGACAGATACTGGCAGTCACGGATAGGTGCGAGGTGTCACGATTAGACACAGGGGTGGCATGCAGCATAGAGAGTGATGAACTGGTGCAAGGAGTTGCGAGCAGCTGCTGGGAGTTTGACTAGTCTCCTACTTGTGATTTATTTTTTGTCGAACATCGATGATTGTTGCCAGATAACGCATGGAAATGTGACCAATGGTGTATACTGAGAGTGACAATAGAGGAATTTGTGTCTGCAGAGACCATTCAAATGCTGGAATGATGGGTGTTGAATATTGGAGACGAAGGTACGAGCGATATGGCACCGAGACCGTGTTAACGTCGTTTAAACATCTCCCAAGTGACAGGATGAAAGGTGGAAACATGATGCGCTATAGGAAACATCGCATTTACACATTGCAGGAACATGCACATGGCCATTGAATGCCCGTAGAGTGATTGACAATAGACGGTAAGAATCAACAAAACATTGAGTGCCATGTGTGATATAAAATATTTTCCTTAACTCCTTTAACTGCCAACCAACATTTCTCCCCCTCCCACCCCCACCCTACTACTCATAACCTGCTTCCGTCTGGGTGTTTAAGCCCTAGTCCTTTTTCCAGATATGAAGCTCATTTAATTTGTATATACATTAGTAATGAATTAAGGAACCTAGGCTTCGTCATTGATAGCAAATTTATTATTATTATTATTATTATTATTATTATTATTATTAGTAGCAGATCCCTGGCGGCTATTGCCATTCTCATAGGTATGAAAGGAATTCCATAGAGCACAGTGGCTGTCACTCAGCGTCTCTCTCTCTCTCTCTCTCTCTCTCTCTCTCTCTCTCTCTCTCTCTCTCTCTCTCTCATTAAAGGGAAATATAAAAGAGTTAAAATAAAACCAATTTTTTTCGAAACAATTGAAATACCGAAATATATTCCCAGATCGCTATTTTTTCCTCTTATTGAATCCTGGGAGAATATTCTAGTTCGGGTACAAATATGAAACAAAACTTTATTGTTATTATTTTTCTTAATAGCATTAGTATTTATGTGTTGAAACATATATCCTGGCTGACAAAAGATGGCACAGTTTAGATCATGACCAGTGCAGGTGGTGGTGTGTGGCATCCTGGGGCAACTGTGTTTGACTTTTTGGGTTCTTTCATCAATCTCACGTCCTTTTTTGGTTATGATGGCTGAGATTTCAGAGGTCCGTTATCAGTCTTGATGCGTCGTGAGAATTGGGTAACGATGTCCTCCTTATGAACACGAGGGGTGTAACTGGTTCAAATGACTTCCCCTTGCAGACGACTCCCCTGGTCATTTGAAACTAGTTTCAGACGACTCCCCGATAGTTTGAAATTATTCAACCGTCTGATGTGCCTTGGGTGATTACAGTGATGGTCTCCAGTGAAAGAGTTTACTTGGTTTTATATATGTAGGCTATCTTGAACATTTAGAAATGACAGAGGGGAAAAAGTTAATATCAGGAGAAACTGTCGGTCTTTCATCATCATATGCCAGGCTAACACTTGCACCCCTTTTGGCCACGAATTTGTCTTTGCAAGTTGGGCCATTTTTGGGCATAAACTGGGAGGCTCCGCACTGGTCAAGGCTAGTTCACTCATAGTTCACGAATAGTACACAACGAGTTCACGAATAGTTTACGAATGCTTGCCCGTTCGTGTCCACATTGACACGAACTGGCACGACGAGTTCACGCATAGTTTGCACATAGTTTGCACACTTCATTGGAACGACGAGTTTGCGCAATTCGAACGGTGTCGAACCGAATTGGCCCCGCCATATGAACACAGGGCCTCTCCAACCCTTGGTCATTTTTGGATTGGCCATGGAAGAGACAACATGCTTAGTGTCAGAGACACCATTGCAAAGAGGAGAAGATTCCTATACCTGGCAGCTGCTCTAACCATTGTTGAAGAGCAGCAAAAAGGGCTGGTAGAGGCAGAAGAGCAAGAAAAGACAACACCACCTCGAAGAAAGACACAATTAGCGCAAGGGCTAATCAAAGTTAATTGAAATTATATCATATTTTCTACCACAACAATATATAAACGTTTACCCTATTAATACGAGTAAAATTATGTCACCCTGAAATCGAAAGTACGAATAATGTGAGTACTTTGAGAAAATCGCTTATAACTTTTCCAACTGACAAAAGTACGATATCACCTGCACAGAGAGAGAGAGAGAGAGAGAGAGAGAGAGAGAGAGAGAGAGAGAGAGAGATTCCATCAATTATTATTATTATTATTATTATTTTTTTTTTTTTTTTTTTTTATTAGCTAAGTTATAACCATAGTTGGAAAAGCAGGATGCTATAAGCCAAGTGGCTCCAACAAGGAAAATAGCACCAGTGAGGAGAGGGAACAAGGAAAAATAAAATATTCTAAAAGTAACAACATTAAAGTAAATATTTCCTATTTAATCTATAGAAACTTTAACCAAACCAGAGAAGCATCAAGCACCGACGCGAGCACCACTGTCGCACAGTAGTCGTGAACTGCTTGTGAACTGTTCGTGAACTCTTCGTGAACTGATCGTGAATTGCTCGTGCCATGTGTTTGTGAAGTGCGTAAACTAGTCGTGAACTGCTCGTGCCATCAATGTGTGAAGTACAGGTGACCATGTCAGTGGGAAGGAACGGCCACGTTGGGACGCGCGCATATTCGTGAACATGTC
Source organism: Palaemon carinicauda (assembly GCF_036898095.1). NCBI lineage: Eukaryota > Metazoa > Arthropoda > Malacostraca > Decapoda > Palaemonidae > Palaemon > Palaemon carinicauda. The sequence goes on along the minus strand of NC_090740.1, from coordinate 108,523,416 downwards.
GTCAACTACTTGTGAACTCAATGTGAGCTATTTGTGAATTATTCGAGGCAGTTTGTGACAGGTGTGGCGTGGCATGTATTGCCACGCACTAGCACTCATACTCCCGCATCATGCCGATGAGGTCATGACGAGTACATGAACCGTTTATGCATAGTTCACGACCTGATCTTGAAATTTTGTCGTGACCAAAATTTTTAACACTTCAAAATTCTCCTTATGACAAGCCACGATGTCAGAGCGGGTGTACGTACACTTCACGCCAGTTTACGACAAGTTGGCGCATTGGCACGACTCGAGTCTTGCCAATGTGTGCCACAAATTCGTGCAAGTGTCAGCCTGGCTATAGGCATCTGCAACAACTCTGGCGGATAATTAAAATTTCTAAAGCAGTCAGAACCAACAGTAAAAATTAAGATAAAATTCAAGAAGAGCAAGCCACTTTTAGTTAACTACATTGAAGGATACGGAAACTGTCTTTTTCACTAATGGTTATGCTATCACCGAAGAAGGGGACCAGCACACCGCCACTGGGAGCTTATTTATGAAAGAAAAAGACAGTATCATTTCAACGTCGTTGTTCGCATAAAGTTGATATTTTGTAATAAAGATGTAATTACTACTATATTATTACTATTTGAACATTAAAAATGGGAATAATTTAAACCTGATGGGGAGTGCCATGAAACTATTTTGAAGTGACTGAGAAGTATGGGGAAAATAGTTTCAAGTGACTGTGGGAGTCACATTTATGGGGAGTCTTTTCAAACGTCTGTACCATCTTACACACACACACACACATAATGATAGTTCCATGTGTCTCGTCATCGATTTGTATCCTTCTTACACTCACAAGTCTTCAAACCACGTCGCCCCTCGTTTGCCGTTTGTCGTTCAATGTGATTTTCGATTGTCAGGTTTCTAAAATCGTCTCACAAAGATTAAGGTCAAAGCGAAGGCCTTATGTAGTGGGGTGCCCTACGAGATTCATCGTGAATAAAGCACTGGTATTATGTGATGTCATGATGATCTATTATTTTTCTGGAAATATCTTGCAACATTCAGCATCGTTTGACGAGGAAATCTCAAGTAGGAGATTAGCCTTAGCATGAATCCCTAGGAGGTAATCAGCTGCGACAAGTCACATAGTTAATTCTTGTTAGTAGTTTACTGTTACTGGAGCTGCGAGTGATTAGGTATAAGTTTCAGATTGATTCTTTTGAGTTGCTGTAGAGTTTAAATTGGCTTCAAATATAAGGTAGCCTGTATTTGAGAACTTTCCAATAATAATATGCAAAAGAATTTTGATCTTTACCTAACCTCTTATAGCATAAATTCAACTTATCAACTTCATGGTAAAATTCATGTTAAAGTATTCATGAATTAATATTGAAAATCAGAGAGAGAGAGAGAGAGAGAGAGAGAGAGAGAGAGAGAGAGAGAGAGAGGAGAGAGAGAGAGAGAGAGAAATTCCATGAATCGTGCCTAATAACCTAAGAATATCATATTAAGAATCCAATACCTCACTGCTTTGTCAGTCGTTTAGTATCCTCACTCTTATAACTTATTATATTTCTTTAGCAGTTTATATTCCCAACAACATTCTTTCTCTTTCAAACAGATCCTAAAAACACACTTTAAAAAACTTATAATCATCTCTCACTATCCTCTCACTGAGGTTCTTTGCTCTTTTTAGGTGAGCTGATTCATGCTTATATATATATATATATATATAATTTATATATATGTATCTATCTATCTATCTATCTATCTATATATATATATATATATATATAATCACACACACACACACACACACACACATATATATATATATATATATGTGTGTGTGTGTGTGTGTGTGTGTACTCCCAAAAAGAGGAACAGGTGAAAAGGAGATTCTCTACGTTTTTTTGCATGTAGATAGATGCTGGTACCATAACTCTTCAATAATCTCAGGACTATTCCCTTCACATGATCCTCATTGAAAAACTATCCATCTATCTAACTATTTCAAACTTCTCCTAACTCCTCACTTTATAAGACAGTTTTTTGAAGATCCAGGGATCCAGGAGGGAAGTGACCCTGATGTTGCAAAAGATTAATCGTAAACTATTATATTGCATCAACAGAAATAAAAGAAAAGTCAACGCACAATGTCTTTCTTGTCCAAGTCCACTGATTTTTTGTTTAGGATCTGCAGGGTGGAGAAAAAAAGGGCGAAGGAAGTGGCTGATGTTATATTGGAAGGGGAAAATCAAGTAAGGACTGAAAGAAATTCTCAAGTTATTTTCTTTTGGGGAGAAATTCGAAGGATGAAGAAGTAAATCAAGATAAATGAACCTTCTCATAGGTATGAGAGGAATTTCATAGGGCGCAGTGGCTCTCTCTCTCTCTCTCTCTCTCTCTCTCTCTCTCTCTCTCTCTCTAGTACGAAAGATTTATCTTTTGAATTTTTAAAACGTGGTAATATGCCGATAGGCACCCTCTCTTTTTGGTATCAATATCATTTTCTCAAAGAAACATAAGCCTGAATGTTGTTTTTAACAGAGCGTCCAACATTTATTTTATATTCTTTCGGATTTGGAGAGTTTTTAATATTGTGCATAGTGCAAGTAACCAGATAACCATATTGTTTTAGGAATTTATATTTTGGTTCCAGGAATCCAGAAAAAATTATCATACACGTAATTAGAATTCTGGAATTAGACTTTTCATAAGCATAGCCATTCCTGGTTGTTTTCTTTACTAAGATCGTTTGATTATAAACTTGTAGCTATTACCTTTGATGTCAAATCCTCCTAAACATGTTCATTTTACGATTATTAATAGCTGTTTATGATGCACTGACTTATGATTAAGTGTCTTCTTACTCTAGATTTTATTTATGAGTTTGGAATTATATGTCAGTTTCGATCTGTAGGCCAAACTATTTGAAGGAATACAAAGTCAGTAACTTAATATCTTAATTTAAACCCTTTATTTTATAGTCACCGAAAGTAAAGTATCCTCCAGTATTCTTATTCAAGATTTCCGTGAGATCAACTCCGGTTCAGTTAATTGTGACAATGCCCTATTTCAAAATTTTGTTCATTATATATGTATATCTGTATATATATATATATATATATATATGTAAACATATATGTGTATATATACATACATACATACATACATACATATATATATATATATATATATATGTATGTACATATATTTGTGTATCATCATAACACCATTCTCATGAATTCACTGTTTCCTTTAATGTAAACATACACACATGTATATATATATATATATATATACTGACTTTTGTCTGTAACTAAGCTAAATGCTTGTCCCTAATTGGAATGTTTGCCAGTTGGGATGAAAGAAGGAATATCATAAAAAGAGTTCAGACTCTATAAAATGTTTATAATGGATACTTTTTTTTTATTATATATTTTATCAAAAAGTTCCTAGAAGAGACAGGAAATTACTAGTTAGAAATTTATAAGAAAACACTAGTGTAACGCCACCAATAATATGTTATCCTTGAAGATTGACAGACGCATACCTTCATATAATATGGTATTTGATATGTGTTTTTCTAACTTATCTTTTTAAACGAGCCTCACCTATATTACTCTACTCGAAGAAAAATGGAATACCATGTTGATTTTAATTCTGAAGGCTGAGAGTTTTCATGGGTATGAATGGTTTAATGCTTGAGCTTCGAAAGGAAAGATGCTTCAGAATATAGAGAAATGATCAATCTACATTAACCTAATTTCATCTAATGACAAGAGAACAATGTTTCTAGAAATCTTCAGTCGGGAACGGTGGTTTTATGTGAATTAAAGCATCGGATTGATAGATAACGTGATTATCATCTAAAATCCTAATTGATATCCTTTTTGAAATCCTTCATTTGTGATAGTGTCCCAATTCACACTTACCAAAAGATTACCCCACGCTTATTGAAAAGCATGATATTACCATGTCCTCATATCGATTAACTTAAAAATGTCAGTAGGTGACTAATTGAAGCGGTAATTCTGTTTCATCGAATTCGAAGAAAAATTAGCAGAGAAAGAAGAAGAAGAAGAGGAAGAAGAAGGAGAGAGAGAGAGAGAGATGAGAGAGAGAGAGAGAGAGAGAGAGAGAGAGAGAAGAATTCCTTTTTAATAGAATATAATTAAGATCATTATCGTCTTTACTGGATACCATCCTTCTGTTCAATTATCGAATCTTTCCACCTAATTAAGAAACCATTCCTTTTGGAGTCTTTGGTGAAGGTTGTTCTCTGGAGACGTATTAGATGCAATTAAAACTAAATTGGGTTAATAAGTAGGGAAGATAGAACTCGCCTGAGGTTTTAGGACTAAACCATGATAGATTGTTCTGTGATTTGATGTTTATGGAAGTTGAATAATAAATTAGCCTACTGTATATAGAATTTATTATTCAAATTTTGGTACAAGATAAAGTCTGGACCTGCTCAGTTGATGGTTACATTTGAATATGTTAGAGATAACGTCGGCATAAGCCTGTTTAGGAAAGAAAGAGGCCGTGGTATAATAAGCAACTGGATTTTGAATATAGCTAAACAGTAGAAAGCATTAAGCGTATATAATAAATATAAGACATATATGGCATATAGTTACAAAGCGAATGGAAACATACACGATACAAAAAGGTAACGATGTACAGATGTAATCAATAGCATATTACAGAAAAAAATATTAGAAAAATTGAATTTATGCAACAGTTGATGAACGAGGGGAAATATAGCCAGAGAGCATCCTCAAGCAAGGGAATCCACAATGAACAGATAACAGTGTAACTGAAGGCAAAAGGCTCAGGAACAATGGTTGCATATCAACGAACATCTTACAAAAGGAAATGTAACACCTGAAAGAACTTATGCAACATAAATAGCAATTTTAGTACGTATACTATTATCAAGGGTATTTCGGAAAAGGGATGTGTGTGTTCTAATACATAGGAAAGAGAGACGCTTTCTTTCATTATAAAAAAGAATTCCCCCGTCAAGAAAAATTCTTCTGCGATGAAATTCCCGTCAGTGATTACATAACACTTCTTGTCTTTTCTTTATTGCAGCATATCCTCAATTATCTCTCAAAAAAGACACCAGTAGACTTTTAAATAATGTCAATTGTAATAAAGGAACTTCAATAACATTGGTCTAAAAAAGTTTAATGGATTAAAAATAAAAAGTCAATAAAAGTTTGTTTTCGATTATTGATTAAAACTTTAAACTTGCATTATATTAGGTATCCTTATAGTACAAAGTTATGCCGAAGAGTTGAGCTTCTCCCAAAGAGAGTAAGAAATATATCAGCGCATTATATTCTGCCAAATGTATGATGAATCTATGTTTGCGATCTGAGTTTTCATTAAACATAATCAAGCCTTCATAACAACTGATATCCTTATAGCGGAAAAAGACGTCGAAAAGGTAAGCATCTTACAAAAAAAGTAAGAAATATATCAGCACTTTTTTTTTTTTTTAAATATATCATGGATCTCTTTATAATGAGAAGAATATAGATAAAACTTGACAAAATCAACAGTAATTCTGATTTGTTTTGATTGTATAGAATCATTTGCACAAAACTAGAGAAAAGAAGCAACAGTGATAGGAGTAACCTTAAACGTTTGTGGACATCATAACTTAGTTTCTTATCATTCCTTAATCTTTTCATCCTTCGAGTAGACACGAAAAGCTCGAAGAACTACGAGAACAATGTTCTTGCAAACGCCTTATCCAAGGCAGCAGAAAAAAAAAAAAACATTAATTTCATAACCTTAAATATATACGATTTTATCAGATGTGATGGTAGAAATCGTCTCCAAACAGAGGAGAAGCAGTATCAACATCTCTTTTGCTCTTTTGCTGAGGATCCAATTTCAGAAAGGTCAAAAGAGAAGAGATGGGAGGCGGTTGTCAACCGTCATGGGAATTTTATCTCTTATTTTATGAATGTTGTGAAGATGGTTGAAGTCGTCGTCCTCCTCGCGTTCGAGAGGCAGATTGTCTTAGGGCCGAATCACTTTTAAAGAAGCCATTTAATAGACATACAAGGGAATGGACGTATTTTCCACCTCTCAATAATATGAATCTTGAAGATTTGTATCAACGTTTGCTAAAAGTTTTTTTTCTATTTTAGGTCTAACTTTATCCAGACGGCTATTTATATTCACCTATTTTTCTATTAATACATGTAAAATTGGCGCAATACATTATAGGTAACTCGGGAAAGGTTAATTTTCGCATATGATTGATGTTGAGCTTCCCTTGCAGTGGCAGTAATTGGAAAAATATTGACATTTGTCCATTTAAACACCATTCTAATTTTTACGTACTCATGAGTGGAAAAGGTAAGCGAGCCTCTTTGAAATATTAGACAAAAATTATCGACAAGGAGAAAGGCCCTCTCAAATACAAGGGACAAGAAAAAAAAAAACTGTTCATTAGAAGTACATATGACTTATTTTAGATTTTTATAGATAAATTTACGGGTGGTTGTAGTACATGAAGACTAATGATCTGCTAAAATAAAGGAAACGACCGATGACGTTAATGTAGATTGTATGATATAGTAGATGTGGCCATGGTGAGAGAACAGAAAATCTTGCTAGCTATCTATATCTGGTAGGCATGAGTGAATTTCATATTTCTAGGGCAAAGATCCAGCTTTCGTGAAAGTTTTAGATCTCATAGAAATAAGGACAGGATAGTTTTTGTTATTCGATCAGATTTCTTGAAAGCTTTTAGGATCACTTGTGTTTGTGAATAACCCCTTACTGCTCGGCTACAGATAGCCAACACAACTGGAATACGATATCCTTATTTATGGGTATTCAGCCCCATAGTGTATAGACCACAGACTTGAAGACGTTGAAGTTATTCAATCCTTCAATGACTATACGAAACTTCCATAATTTACAAAGATATACTCCTCCTGATACACATTCTTTCTTTTGGCCACTTCTGTGAAGGACACAGCCAGCTACTGGCAAATTTTACTTTTTCCTCTCCTCTGGAAATCCTCTAGAAATTTTACAATAGAACTAATATTATTGATAATACTATACTTAATACTAGTTAGTCACGAATAATACGAATATAAATTTCGACTTTATAAAGTCTTTCAATCCTCCTTACAGCTTTCCTCTTTAAACCATAGTCTATGACCTTCTCCTACTCTGAAACCATACTTTCTGCCAAACTGCCCAACCAGCGGGTTGCAATTAGAGAAGAAGGAAGTGACGTGGAGAGACTGAATCTTTGTGTGCATGTGTGGGTATATCTATCTAAATTTTTAGAAGTCATTTTTTTATGGCTGGGGTACATTAATAATGAATAATTACCATAAATACTGTGAAACTGCTCATTTATTTAAAAAATCCAGCTTTTATCTATTTATTTATTTATTTATCTTTTCATTTGTCTTTCACTCAAAATCATCTGGTCTATTAAAGTGCCTATTAAGTTTTGAGAAAACAGTTAGAATTCTTCGATATTGTATTTTTTTTTCTTATTTCTCTTGTGAACTGAAAAGGATCTAATGTGGTTGGAATAATCTATACCATGAAAAACTCAGAATTGATTGACGGCTTGTGAATAGGTGGTGGAAATTCTTTGAAATTTGAATCTCTCAACATGAAAGCTTTTATGACACTTCACGAAGACAAAGTGTTGGAGTAAATTCCTGCTTGTAATAACACATGGCATAGTGATTAGCATTCATAACAAATATACATCATGACATATTTACATAAATAATTTTTACTTAACATAAATTTTATTCAAAATGGCAATTTTTACTATTCATCTAAATATTTTTTTTTTCTAGATAAAAACACATATCGACTCTTGAATCCTTTTTAGCAGAAGTTTTAAAGCCTATTTTATTTGCTTTAAAAGTATTTATAACTTTACTTTCGTTAAGTTCATATAATTGCGGGTCATTACTTCAAAATATTATTACCTTCCCTTCTATATCCCTGCAAAAAATCAGCTATTATGACCATTGCCGCATTTCCCTCCTTTGATAATGCTTCAAAATCTAACTTTAAAACACTAAACCTATTTCAAGTTTTGTATTTATAGCATCTATTAAGCAAGGTAAAAGAAAAAATAATAAAGGATTTGAATATACCATATGCATATTAATTTCTATGCACCCACTAAAGCAGTCTTTTACCCCTTTTATTTTCATCATAGCTAATCTTTCATTAGTACTCAATACTTCTCGTAGCATTCATACATGACGAAAATTTCCTACTTTTATTCTTTATTTACATAATATCTATATGCTTCAAAATCAGTTTTCAGGTAAATACAAGGTAGTTTTTCAATAATTGCAACATATTCATAAGTTTTCTTTACAATCTCATATACAGGTTATAAGCACTTTGTAAAAGGTTTATCATACCTTCATAAAAAAATGAACGTAGAAATAGTACAGTCCTGAACGTGACATTGATTTTCTAATAGGAAGGCGGCTCTGACTTCACAGTAATAAATAATAAATTGGTATTCAAAACATTTATTTTTTAGATACTTTAGGAAAGTACTAACCATGGCTGATTTGGTTTTACACTGGATATCAGTAATTTCACAACCACATCTTAATTTTATCAAACACCTGGTTTTACTTGCAATAGGTTCACAGATATTATTCGACAGATCTGAAAATACATTTCTTAATAATTTTAACATATTCTATGGAATTGGGCAAACATGCGCTGAATATCACACCTTTTGCCAAAATTTTATTATTTATAATTATTATTTATTGAAGTATGGTTAACTTCCGGTTATGAAAGATACTATTTTTCTTTTAAGCTACTTTCTAAGGTTTTTCAAATTCATATCTACGCTTTGTTAATTATTGCTATGATATGTACCTAAAATGTTACTATACCCGTTCAATACTTGTAAACAATGATCAGGACATGCACTTCTCTCTCTCTCTCTCTCTCTCTCTCTCTCTCTCTCTCTCTCTCTCTCTCTCTCTCTCTCTCTCTCTCTCTCTCTCACCCCTTTCATTTACCAAGGGCTAAAATCAAAGTTTTTCCTCTGTTAGGAACTGCACATGAGGCCTTTTCATATTCTTTACTTACATTTAAACATTCTTCTAATTCCTTATCACAAGTAATAATTATAACTGAGGCGTCTGCATAGGCTGGTAATAATATCTGAAGATTAATAGGCAACCTTAATTAAACAACCTTTTCCTGATAATTCTATGAAATACTTCTTGGTATATGATAAATAACATCAAAGAGAAGGACACCCTTACTTGACAGATTTATTGATAGGAAAATGCCTGATATATTACAGTTCATGCATATTATACTTTCTGCATCTGCTAATGACATTTTTATACAATTAATAACTTCATCATCAAAACAAATCATTGAAGTATTGAAAACAGAACTTCGGGATTGACACTATAAAATGCCTTTGACTAATCCAATTTTATCAAGGCCGTATCAGTACTATTTTCATTTCCATGAAACATTAAATTTCTAATAAAAAAAGTTTGAATTGCTAATTGATCTTTTTTCAGTATAATAAAACTGCTCCTGTGATATTATCAAAAGTGAGCAATGTTTAATTGCATTCGATCTTCAACATTGTTAATGGTCTCCAGTTGTTAATTATATCTTAATCTCCATCCTAGGGTATGGTGGAAACACCTCCCTTATTTATCCTTAAAACATATTTCTTCATGAACATAAACTCAATTATTTCAATATAATCTCCTTCAATAATATTCCAAAATGTTTCATAGAACTCTACTGGTAGCCCATTTATCCCAGGGCTTTTCCCATTTTCTTATGCTTCGAATGGTAATCAACACTTATTTTTCACTGACTTTGTGTTAATATCATATTTTCTTCTTCTCTTATAAATTTTCGTATGAGTTGTAAAACTCATTCTGCTTATCCAGTTCATATTTTACTTTCTTGATTAAATTTTTCGAAATGTTCTCTCATATAATTCATAATTTACTTATCATTTCAATTCCACCATTTCTTTTTACTTTACTCAAAGAAGACTTTGCACATTTCTCTGTTCTAAGAAAACAAGCTTATACTTATTTACCTTTCAAATGGTTATTCACTTTTCACTCATCTTTATTCTTTGACATATTTCATTTTGAATATCATTTATACCTGGTTACAATTGATTAATAATGTTAACGATTTAGCATAGATTTTCCTATTTCTCATTTATATTGATAATTAGGCAAACCGAACAAACCGTATTCTTAATTATTCACCAGTTTTGAGCATCTAATGAAAAAACTGGTAAGTTATTTATTTATTATTTTTTTTTGACAAATTTTCACTTTTGTATTCTATTTTTGAAGTTACATTTTTGTGCATTAAATAAATTTTCTACATACTCTAATAAAATTTTTGTTTTGACGGAGTTTGTGAAAATTAAGTTTATTTAAGATTGAGAGAATTGCAATGAAATGCCTTCTTTCTGAATCCAACTAAACAATATTTTTTCTTAGTTTTACTCAAATTTTGAATGATTCCTAATTGAAATGGTCAAGTGAAAGTGTTTCATGCTGCCGCTTAGGTGATTTCTTTTCAGGAGGGATAGTGAGAAACAAGTAGCTAAAATTGACGGCCTAAGACGAGCACCGGAGGAGGTCATTCATTTTGTCCATACCGAAAATATTTGATAAGTAAATGAATAATGAATGAATGAAAGGAACACAAATATTAAAGAATGAAGACCTAACACGATTATTTAGGGGATAAGGGAAGAAGCTAAGAAAATAGAATCTCGAGAGTGAGAAGACATTTCACGGACTCTTAGGGCATCGCTCCTCATTAATAAAAAGAACAGTGCAAATTCTGTTTTCGTGATATTTTAATATTTTGTCTTCCCCTTTCCTCGCTTACTGCATCAGCTGAAAAAATGATGTTTTAACTACTACTTTGATAGGCTTGAAACTCCGAACTACAGCTTCAAGTATACCAATGTGTTTATTTCGCTCGTTAAGCACTCATTTATCCAAAATAATTCAGTTGCTCAAAGGCCCACATTCACCCACCCCATAACTGTGCTATCTCAGCTATTTGATCACAGAGAAAGGGCGCTGTAAATAAGTACTTCATTATACAGAGATAAACCTATTAGAATTAAGATTATAAGACTATTTTGCATGAAATCTATAATAAAACAGCTTGACCTCTTAGCTATGTAATATTCTTAAGATAAAGCTTCTAGCAATTATATGATGATTGATAAATTAGAGTCAGGGTATAGACAAAAGAAATTGTTTTGTACTTATGCAATCTGGTGTGTATTTTTTCCCATTTTGGAATAATATAGCATATTTTCAGAGCAAAATTATGTGAAATTACCCTGTTCTGAGACTAACTTTTTTATATTGGTCAACAAAACAATTTATCAAAGGTGTTGTTAAAATATTGTAACAGTCTTACCTCAATACAAATTATTTTTTGACTCACCTAAGTAAATTTTGATTATGTTTAAGGTGCTATGTGGTCATCAATATTTACTGTATCCATAACTGATAATTTATTGATCAAGTTAATACTTAACTTTCGTTACTAATCAACCTTCTAACAACAACATATCTATCTTTTACAAATTAACTAAGAATAAACTATGTTAGCAATATTTGCTACAACATGACCGGCTATCAAATGATATTTAGTCAACAATATAATGTATCATTAATCTTCATCTAATCGTTTCCAAAACACGTAAAACAATAACAGGGGAAGGGGAAACTCTTTCCCAAAGATGTACTACAGTATATGTCTATACAGGTAGTTAGTATATTTGGAGTATAGTATATACGGCAGATGGAAAACTATCGTATTTATTATACTAGTAGTTATTTCTAAAGGCAGTAAAATTAGACTTCTACATCCTTTATTACTGTATACATACTCAGTAATAGATAGCCTTCACTCCATGCTTTTTCTCTCTCTCTCTCTTAACTAGCATGCTAGATAATCCGGCAACATGCCGGTTGAACTACAGTATATGTCTAAACAGGTAGTTAGTATATTTGCAATATAGTATATACGGCAGATGGAAAACTATCGTATATATTATACCAGTAGTTATTTCCAATATATCTTGGGTATCCTTGCCCAGTTATTTTCTGAAAGATAATTACGTTTAGTAGCTTAAAAATTATCCAAATAGATGGGCACATAAGGAGTACTGGAGCAAAAGGGCATATTTTGCAACCCAATCTCTTTCAAAGAAATCAAATGCAAATGGAATAGGGATCAGTTTAGAGTTAGCGATTGTAACAAATAAGTACGTCCAGTAGTTACTGAAACTTGCAAGAGACTCCTTTTCTATTATAATTCTATAATGATTTATATTAAAAAAGAACTGTGAGAGGGATATGTTGTTTGCTTAATGTCGAGAACTATAGAGTGTCTCTGTAGGTAAACATTTGATTTTAACACAGATCATGATCTGTATTATTATGAGTTCATTTAAGTGAAATGAAATACCTTTTGAATGTTACTAATAAAATCGTTTGTCGATAGCAGACACATTGTAACGAATGGGAAATGCTTGCAAAGCAGTAGGTGATTCGCCTTTACAGTTTCATCTTCAGAGAGGCAAACCAGTTACCCAAAAGTTTTATTCGTCACTAAACAGTTATCCAAAAATCATACATTAGCCATACTGTTGTTCTGGTTTTGATCTGTATCATTATTATTATTATTATTATTATTATTATTATTATTATTATTATTATTATTATTATTATTATTATTATTATTATTATTATTATTATTTTTATTATTTTTATTATTATTGGTTAGATCAACAGGGTTTCGAAAAAGATCATGGATAGTAATAAAAGTAAATGTATTTGTAGAATCAAGTGAACTTATGGCCGCATTATCCTTTGTTCTTATTGAACTTAAAATACGATTATTATGTTATCGATAGTCAACAATTTGTTCGTAGTCTAGTTTCCACAAACGTCCTAAAGGCTCTTCTTATGTCCCTCCCCCCCATCCCCCAAAAATAAAAACATAAACACAGAAGGAGAAGAAGAAAGAAAGTAAACGAGAACAGGCGAAACAAGTCTCCATGAAAAAGCTTCTTTTAAATCGAACTATTCCTTTTTTTCTCATGAGGTTCTTTCGAGCCGTGCTTTGTCCAGAGAGGCATCTCTCTCTTGCTGTTTCATCGTACCCATCCTCTCACTCTAAAACAAAAGCGTATTGTTCTATCAACATTAGGGTAACAACTTTTTCCTTTTGTTCACGTGTTTGTCTTTGGCATTCAAAACCGAGCAGGTGTCGGAGACATCCCAGGCACAGCGAATGCAATTACGAAGAAACGCATAGACATATGAGTGTTCTGACTAAGGAATCCAAACATTGCAATTTGCTCCTGATTTTGATAGGTGGAGTCAAAGGTTTTTTTATTTGTAAAGGTATTTATTATGGGTATGATACCAACATTTATAGTTTTCTTTACTTTCAAATGAAAATATCTCTTCAAAGTAATATACTCTAATTCAAATTCCGTATTTTCTAGTTCCCGTTTCTTCAAACATGAAGTTTCCTGTTATGCCTGTAGAGGTAATGGGAACGATTAAAAGGAGAGCCTGCTGTGAAGGGAAAAGGAAAAATAATGATTAAAGCTCAAGACAAAGTCCAAAAACATGTAAAGAAATGG
>NC_090740.1:108493232-108509193 GCF_036898095.1 Palaemon carinicauda | reverse complement strand
CATCAGGACGACATGGCCATCTCACCCAAAAATAGATTTTTCACTTCGCTCAAAATCCATATATATATATATATATATATATATATATATATATATATATATATATATATGTATATATATACACACACACACATATATATATATATATATATATATATATATATATATATATATATATATATATATATATATATATATATATATATATATATATATATATATATATATATATATATATATATATATGTGTGTGTGTGTGTGTATATATATATATAAATATATATATATATATATATATATATATATATATATATATATATATATATATATATATATATATATATATATATATATATATATATATATATAACGGATTTTGAGCGAAGCGAAAAATCTATTTTTGGGTAAGATGGCCATGTCGTCCTGATGGAAGTTCCTTAAAGGCAGCTTCCTAGGGTATATTACAACTACGGCGATATTCCCAGAGAATTTACCTTAAGGTACCCAGAATTCTAACTCCTGGAGCGAATATCCCTAAAAAAGACCTTAGGGATATCGTAAATATCAGCGGACGTATTCTTGACACGCCTCATAGCAATCTATACCCCGAATAGAGTTAACACCTCGTAGGGGTCAAATGGCAAGAAAACGAAAACGATAAGAAAGGGGGGAGCCGTTCGTAAGGCATCTCTCCTCCCCGTTTCGTAAGTGTGCCCTGCGCCGCTCACGGCGCCATCTGTATTCCTTGTAGCGATACACGAGGTGCTACAGATACTGTATGTAGGGAGGGGTCCTACAGCCCTTTTCTCTTTTTTTTTTTTTTTTTTTTTTTGAAAAGGGACAGGGCGGGTCCATCAGGATGACATGGCCATCTTACCCAAAAATAGATTTTTCGCTTCGCTCAAAATCTTTTTTTTGGGCTCAAGCCATGTCGTCCTGATGGAAGTATACCAGAGCATTACTGTATCTGTGGATTCTCAATACGTGCCGTACTCCTCAGGAATGTTTCTTAGTCAACTCGACTGAAAGACCTAAGATGTTACCGTTATACATTTTTTCACTAATCATAAACCATGAAAGCGCTTCCTGCCCCCTACAGGGAGGAGTCCTACTAGACTCTAGAAACGAACGAAGAGTACATATACCTATGTATGAATCACTCGCAAGCCAGTACAATATAGTGGTCTCACTCTATATGAAGTAAAGCATAGTCCTTACGGAACTACAGCATCCAAGGGAAAAATCCCGACCAGCACCCTGGTCGAAGTAGAAATAGACAAAAAGGTTATATCTGCGTGGGATTAAACTTGCTTCCGCCACCGTCCTCAGAGAGGGGTGGAGCCCTTTATGCTAAGGAAAGTATAAACCAGTGCAACAAGGCTTGCATTAAGGAATAGGCTATTATAGATATCCCCGATTAATATACATACGCTAAATGCTCAATAATTAAAATGAAATCAATATAGGTGAAGGAGACGCAAGGTTCCCGAGAACAAGTTTATTGAGTAACAATAAATCGACATGGTTACCACAAATATATACATATGATAGGTGGATGACCAACAATTTACACAGGAACCGTAGTGCATGGATGTATGGTTATCTGAAAGAAAACAATCAGGTCACTTGTCACATACCAAGGTATCAAAGTTAAACGTCCATGTTACTATCCACTGACATTAGCGTCAGAAACGCTCGGCACACCTGTCTGTACTTGTGTTACCATCACCATAACACTGGAACAGTCACTGTGGGCTCCCAGAGCCTTCACTACTAGTTATAGCAACGCATATAACTATACACTCACCCCAGAATCAAAGTCCCAAATAATTCCCCTGTTCCTCGCAGAGTTGAACAGCAGGGTTAACGACGCAACCAACTGCTACCACAGACCTCTTTAGCTGCTCCCCTTGCTTAGCATAGTGGCGAAAGAATACCCTGGAAGACTTCCAGCCAGTGTATGAACGAAGGTGTTCAAAATCCATAAAGTTAAAGAAGTTTAAGGATGAAGCAACTTTCCTCGGATCATGACCTGCGGGTGAACTGTCAGGATCCGCTCTGCGAATAAAATATGTAATTTTCGCCCTAAGCTGATTTAAAGATAAATTCGAGCCCGATGTTTCTCCTCTGAATAGTTGGCCCCCATGGAAGTCTGAAGTTCTACGAAGATAGACTTTTAGGCATTCTACGGGACATAGAGATGCATCTTCTTTCAGAGGGCAGATTCTCCAGGGACCCCACCTGTTGGTGGGCAACTCGTTCTTAGCGAGAAACGTAGGGTCCGGAAACAGGTTCAGTTCTCCCCCATCCAGGAACTGAACCCGGCCCTCCTCTCTCGAGAGGGCTACAATCTCACTAACTCTGGCCCCAGAAGCAAGGGCAAAAAGGAAGATCACTTTTTGAGTCAGGTCCTTCATTGCACACTCCTCATTATCCAGTAATGAGGCAAAATGAAGGACTTTGTCTAAAGACCATGAAATAGGCTTTGGAGGAGCTGAAGGTCTAAGCCTAGCACAGGCCTTCGGGATCTTGTTAAACATCTCGTTAGCAAGGTCTACCTGGAAGGCATATAGAATGGGTCTTGTCAGAGCTGACTTACATGTAGAAATCGTGTTAGCCGCCAGCCCCTGTCCGTGGAGGTGGATGAAGAAGGATAGGCAGAACTCCGTAGAGATCTCGTGCGGATTCTTGTCTTTGACAAAGGCTACCCATTTCTTCCATGCTGATTCGTACTGCCTTCTAGTAGACTTACACTTGTATTCTTCCAGGAAGTCGATGCTATCTTTCGAGATTCCGAACCGTTTCTTCACCGCTAGGGAGAGAAAATCATGAGCTGTAGGGTCCGGGTTTTCTGTAATGAAGCGTAGACAGTCGACTTCTGGACTTGCTGGGACAGAACTGGGTCCGGGAGTGGTAGAAACTCTAGTCGTAGTTCCAGAGCTAGAGGGAACCATACACTGTTCGGCCACTTGTGGGCCACTATTGCTGCTACTCCCTTGAAGGATCTCAGTTTGTTGAGGACCCTCAACATCAGATTGTGAGGGGGAAACAGGTAGATCCTGGACCATCTGTTCCAATCGAGGGACATCGCATCTACTGCTTCCGCCAAGGGGTCCTCGTATGGGGACACATATCTCGGCAGCTTCTTGTTGTCCTTCGTCGCGAAGAGGTCTATCTGCAGTTCTGGGACTTGTCTCAAGATGAAGGAGAATGATCCTGCGTCTAGGGACCATTCCGACTCTATCGGTGTAATCCTGGATAGAGCGTCCGCGGTCACATTCCGGACTCCTTGAAGGTGAACTGCTGACAGGTGCCACTTCTTCTTCTCCGCCAGTCGAAATATGGCTAACATTACCTGGTTGAGATGTGGAGATCTCGATCCCCGCCGATTCAGACATTTCACTACCACCTCGCTGTCCAGTACCAACCTTACATGGATCGAGTGACGTGGGGATACTTTCTTCAGGGTAAGAAGCACTGCCATAGCTTCTAGAAAGTTTATGTGAAAGGTCCCAAATAGCTTGGACCAGGTCCCTTGCACTTTTTTCCGATGGGAGTGACCCCCCCACCCTACCTTTGAGGCGTCTGTGTGGATTGTCACTGACGGGGGGGGGGGGGGGGTGGCTGAAGAGGTACTGACCTCTTTAGACGACTGGCTTGAGACCACGGTCTGAGAAGAGAACGTAGCCGAAGTGGGACCGGTCTCTTCAAGTCCCTTCGCTCTTTCAATGCAAAGGTTCTCCAAACTCCCGCTGCATCTTTTAGCTGTGCTCTTAGCACTGGGTCTGTTACTGATGCGAATTGAAGAGAGCCCAAAACCCTCTCTTGTTCGCGTCTTGATATCCTCTCGGAACCTAGAAGTCTCCTGACAGACCCCGCTATTTCCTTCCTTTTCGACATCGGAATAAAAAAACGGTGTGACACTAGATCCCAGTGAATTCCCAACCACTGGAACCTCTGAGCTGGAGAAAGACGAGACTTCTTTCTGTTGATCATGAAACCTAGATATTCCAGGAACGGAATCACCTGTAGGGAAGCCTGCAAGCATTCCGCTCTGGATGCTGCCCACACCAACCAATCGTCCAGGTAGGCTACTACCTGGAACCCTTTTAGGCGTAACTGTTTGAGCGCTGCGCTCGCAAGCTTCGTAAAGATCCTTGGGGCTATGTTTAGCCCGAAGGGCATCGCTCTGAAAGCATAAAGTTTTTGTTGTAGCTTGAATCCTAGGTAGGGGGAGAGACGGCGACTTATTGGAACGTGCCAATATGCGTCTGACAAATCGATGGAGACGGTATATGCCCTCTTGGGCAGTAAGGCCCTTATGTGTTGTAACGTTAACATCTTGAACTTGTGGTTCACTATGAACTTGTTGAGTGGTGACAAGTCCAGAATGACTCTGAGTTTCCCCGAGTCTTTCTTGGGAACACAAAACAGCCTCCCTTGAAACTTGATGGACTTTACCCTCCGGATCACCTTTTTCTCCAACAGTTCTTGAATGTACTCCTCCAAACGGGGGTGGAGTGTTGGAAAAATTGAGGGCATAGGGGCGGAGTACTGTACCAACTCCAACCCAGTCCATTTTTGAGCAGGCTGTGGGCCCAGGGATCGAAGGTCCAGCAATCCCGGAAATACTGTAGTCTCTCACCTACCGGCGACACTTCACTTTGACTGCCCTGCAGTCTGGCCTCCCTGGCCGCGACCACCTCTGAATCCTCTTCCCCTAGAGGGGCGTCTCGCCGAACCTCTGGCTGCACCTCTGGGCTTTGCTCGAAACGTGGTCGATTGCCCTTCAAACACTGGATTGAATGCCGGGGATGCTGATGACACGGCTTGGGGTACCCATTGGAAGGTGGTCGGGGTCTGGGCTACCAGTTGTGGTACCGGAGGCAAAGCTGGCTGCTGCTGTTGCTGTCGTTGTGGTCTGAAAGGCTTGGCTGGACGGGAAGAAAACCTCGATTTCTTCGCCTTTCCTTTCGGCTGAGGGCCCTCATCAGGGGAAGACTTCCTCTTAAGGGACAGGCCCCACTTAAGGAGAAGATTACGGTTCTCAGTGGCTGCCTTGTCCACCACCTCCTTGACCACTTCATTGGGAAAGAGATCTTTACCCCAGATGCTAGATGAAATGAGTCTCTTGGGTTCATGCCTCACTGTGGCCGAGGCGAAAACAAACTCTCTACAGGCCCTCCTCGCTTTGACAAAGCAATAGAGGTCCTTAGTCACCGTGGCCAGATGGATCTTGGCCATTACCATGAACATCTCAGGCATCTTGGGGTCGCTAGCCATTGTCTCCATGTTAGTCTGGAGAGACATCGAGGCTGCCAGACGCTCCTTTGTGTCCAATTCCCTCCGTAGGAGGAATTCCGACAACTTGGGAAGGTTTTCGCCGAACTGCTGACCTGCAATGTCGGCGTCCAACTTCCCAACCGAGAAGGTGAGGTGTACCTCCTTCCAGTCCTTATTATGCAACGGCAAGGCCAACGACAGTGGTTTGCATTCCTCCAGAGATGGACACGGTTTGCCAGCTTCAACCGCCTTCAAAACGGCCGCGAACCCTTTCTGCATAAAGGGGAAGGCCCTAGCCGGGGAGGATACAAAGGAGGGGTGCTTCTAACTCAAAGCAGAAACTTTAGAGTTTGAGAACCCCCTATCCTTCAATGCAGATGTTACGGCAGCTTGAGCCTTGGAGTGATCCAGGATGATCACCTCCTTCGGTTCCGTCTCCTCCTTCGAGGCCGGCTCCTTCTTCAGACGGACATAACAGTCCGGGAAGGCCCCTCTACTGGGCCAGAATTCCACCTCCTCAAGGGGAACTGAGCCCAGTTTCTCCGACATGACGATCTTCCCGACCGTCATCGGCATGTGCTCGGCATATCTCCACGGGTTGGCATCCGAGCACAGAGGAAGGTCCTTCACGTTGAGCTTCTCCCTCTGCATCTGTTGAATCATACCAACGATGGAAGAGAGAGCCTGTCCCAGCTCTGCTGGAAGAGCGGACGAAGTAGAGGGGATAGGTTCAGGGGCCTGAACCGGAACGTCTAGGTACGGGAACCTCTTCCTCCACGGCAATAGGATCTTGATCCTCCTCCTCACTCTCTGCGAGGAGGTCCTGTTCCGCACGGTCGGACAAGTCAGACATCTTGTCATCCAGCTGGATGTCCTGCATGGCATCCGCAACATTCTCCTCCACTGGGATCTGGACGAGAGGGATCTCCGGCCGAGGCTGGGGAACAACAGCGTCAGTGGAAGCTTTGGGAAAAAGGTATGCCCTCATCTTCTCATTAGGAAGATAAGGTCCAGTGGTGTTCTTCTGGAAACCCCTTACCCATAAACGGAGCTTCTCCCACGCTGCATCCCTTGACTCCACCGACCTAGGGGATTCAAAAGCCTCTGATAGCAGGTTAGTACATACTGCACATACCTGCGGATCCCAGTAGCGATGATCATCATTGGAGGCTGCGCAAGCTGCGTGCCTCCTACACGAGACATGTCCACAAAAGTTCTTGCTGCGGACATTGCAGAAGACACTATCACATTTCGGATGCTCCTCCTGTAAAAGAAGAAAATTTCCATGAATATCAAGTGAATTTCAATTCACATGTAAATATGAGTATTCACAAAGAATAAGGGAAAGACACCTACTTGTGAAACCCACACAATCACCTGTGGAAGCCCACCAGCCAAAAATCACATAGTTAGTCTTTACTAGAATAACCAGAGATCATATTTCCCGAGGGAAATTAGGTGTAGCTCACACCTAAGGTAAAATTTTACCATTCTGGCCAGAGATGAAAAGAATTTTTTTTTTATCCTTGTAAGGCGACACCAAGTGATTGCACAAAGTAACACAAGTAAGTTAGAAAACCAGTGTTGTAACCTACTATATCATGGTCTCCCTTGGTAGAATACACCACCCAAGAAAGAACTGATACAGTACATGAGGGTGGTGTGCCGGCCGACTCTTGCCGGTCAGTACCCCCCCCCCCCTTTTTTTCCAAAGGTAGATCTCAAGTACACAACTTCAGATCACCCCTATTGGGGAGAACTCCAGTTCCCATGCCTGAACCGGCCGGCAGTGGTTGCCGGTCCGCAGCCACCCGGGTAGCACCGTGTTGCCGGCCATCACTCTTAGTGGCCGGCTAACCGGGCAGTGTAGCAGGCCGGCCGGCAGCGGTAAGCAAACCCTGCCGGCTGGCCTCCACACCAGGTAGCGCTCGGCTGCCGGCCGCCACTCATAGTGGCCGGCAGATGAGCAAGAGACCGGCCGGCAAAGGCATATAACCACCGCCGACTGACAGCAAGAGAACTGGAGAACGCTCCCCCACCGGCGGCCGGCTTCTAGGCCGGCAGACGGCAAGGACAACACATAAGAAGACAACAGAATGAGTGCCGGGCTAAGAGGCTATGAGCCTCTGCGCCCGGCACCCGAAAGAGTGCCGAGAGGAAGGGGAGACACTAAGTCAGGCTTCCTAACCACTGCTTACTGAATCTACAGACGGCAGCGGTGGAGGGACCAAGAAAGGACCGGGCAGCACTCAAAAGAAAGGGTCTCTGCCGGTCGGCAAACTCTGCCGGCCGACAGGGGACCACGTCAGTTCCCCATCCTAACCTAGGCTAGGTACGGATGCGGACGACTGACACAAAGGAAACGGAAAAATAGAAGGGAAGGACAGAGGGTCCTGTCCAACCTTGCCTTGGTTAAGGGTCATTCCCAACTAAGAAAGCTCATCTCAGCCAGAGAAATCCCGGGAGGGAGGCCGGCACTACTGGCTGCCTCCCTAAAACCAAGGCAAGGAAGGAATTGCTATTCCGGATAGGGAACATATCCCGAATCCGGAACGGCAAAGAGGACAAGTCTGAGGGATCACCGAGCGAAGGGATCAACTACAGGAACCCAACAAGGTGATCCAAGGAGGATGAACCCCCTATGCCCGTGTCAGTCAGCAAGGGAGACTCTGCCCCACGCTAGACCAACACGGACTCAGACTAATACACTGCTGTACTGTCCCCCTCTGAACCAATTCAGTTGGAGCAGGAAGGTACAGTACTACTCCAGCATAGATATATTTGAAATTTAATTCAAACAAACCACTAGAGTTAAGCCTAAGGCTTAAACAGAGGGAAAGGGTTTGCCCCTTCCCCGAAGAGAAGGGAGCAAACGGGGAAACAGATAATATTATAATGACCTAAGACAACCTAGCCTAGGCACTAAGAGAATCGATTACCTAATTCACCGAAACTCACTCCAATACTATCTTGGAAAGTACTCGAAAAAAGCTTATATGTATAACGTTGCCTAACACTTTAAGCAATATAAAATCACACTTGGAAGACTAATTATCATGCAGGAAGTACAAGGGCCAACAACTAGGCTACGAAGACTAGTGTTGGTCAGCCTAGGCAAAACTTTCGCCAGTCACACTACTATCGCATCATAACAGAATTCCTAATTAAGCTAAGCAGCTAATTATTAAAGCGCAAGGGGCTGGGAACGTTGCTCTTGCTAACAAATAAATCCTATTCTAGTGAGCGACAGCGTCCATGACGCCTCCAGCAGGCAACAGCTCTTGTATCAAAGATAACTCTTTTAATTACTTTAATTTTAAACAAGAGCCTACATTTATACATAAAAGAAATAGTACTCAACTTATCCGAGGCAGAAGAAGTTAGAGAAAGCATAATAAGCGAGTAAATCCAAGATTTTAGTAGTAACACAGGGAAAAACACCGAGTCGTATAGCTACGCAAAAAGGAATACAGATGGCGCCGTGAGCGGCGCAGGGCACGCTTACGAAACGGGGAGGAGAGATGCCTTACGAACGGCTCCCCCCTTTCTTATCCTTTTCGTTTTCTTGCCATTTGACCCCTACGAAGTGTTAACTCTATTCGGGGTATAGATTGCTATGAGGCGTGTCAAGAATACGTCCGCTGATATTTACGATATCCCTAAGGTCTTTTTTAGGGATACTCGCTCCAGGAGTTAGAATTCTGGGTACCTTAAGGTAAATTCTCTGGGAATATCGCCGTAGTTGTAATATACCCTAGGAAGCTGCCTTTAAGGAACCTCTATCAGGACGACATGGCTTGAGCCCAAAAATATATATATATATATATATATATATATATATATATATATATATATATATATATATATATATATATATATATATATATATATATATATGTGTGTGTGTGTGTGTGTGTGTATGTTGTTTACGTGAGTGTGGTTGTATGTGTGTACGAATATTTACATACATATATGTGTGTGTATGAATGTGAGGAACTCACAACCGTCGGGCGAAAAGCATAAATTATATATTGTTATTTATATCCACAAATAATATTGGTATTCCTGTGTTGGATTGCGCAATTTAATATTTGCTTCTATCTATCTATCAATCTATCTATCTAGAGAGAGAGAGAGAGAGAGAGAGAGAGAGAGAGAGAGAGAGAGAGAGAGAGAGAGAGAGAGAGAGAGAGTCTCCCGACTAAACTCAATGGACAATTTCTTCTTTTCCTCCTTCCCATAACTTTTATATTCGATATGGAGAATACCATTCATTTCTTTGAATATCACGAATTACTGTCTGAATAATAATCACGCATACCTACCTGAGTACGGCATTCTTTTCGATTACCCAAACCTTAAAATAATCTCCGCAAAGTATAGCATGGTATCTTGACATGGTTTACCCTATTGTATCTGGCCATTGTTGTTACATGTTAATCTTAGGACAAGTGGTTTTTGTTTGTAAGTAGTAACGACATAAATAGGGATACTTTCCACATTTCTAGATAAGGACCGTTGTTTTCCGCGTATCTCCTTTACTTCACATATATTTTTTATCTTAAGTGAACCACGAGAAAATTTTTTTTCTGTGTTTTTGTCAGTTTATGCTTGAACTAGAAAACTTAAACTGAACTGTTATGATTAATTGCCCTCTCTCTCTCTCTCTCTCTCTCTCTCTCTCTCTCTCTCTCTCTCTCTCTCTCTCTCTCTCTCTCTCTTAAAAAAGTTTAAACACCTTAAATAAGAGACGCTTCTTCTGATGATTTCTCTATTAAAGATAAATAAAACAGAAAGATCCTGAGACTAAAATGGGAAAGACACTAATGGAAGAATTTTCCAACCCATTGCCCCATTGACTCAGGGGTTTTTAGGAGAGAACGAGAGCTGAACTCTGATGTCGATATACAAGAGTTTTGCTCGGCTTACAAAACAGAATTGCTTCCCTAAAATGTTAACACAGACAGTGTCTGGACGTGGTTGCTGTTTGGAAAATATACTGCATAGCGTAGACGAAGTCAGGAAAAAGTAAACTTTTCACAAAAGAAGTGGACTGATAAATTTTCAACCTTGTTTTCATTTGCTCACTTAATTATACATGTAAGTATCTTTCCCAAAAACCTCCTTAACAAACCTTAAATCTTGAGCATTAGAAATTATGAGGCTTTTAGAATTCAACGTTCCATAAGAATGTTTAATGAAATGCTTTCTTTATTTTCTATCTTTCCTTCTGAATGCTACATTACCACGAAAGGAAGCAAAGTCTACAAGAAGGACGATTTCTTCTTATTACGTGCACTGTAAATAAATAGAACTTTATGTCATATATCATATATCCCTATATATGCATAAAAAATATTTTCTGTGAATGGAACATGGCCTTCATCTTCTGTAATTCTCAAAGTATGTCAGTATGTGTTTCAAAATCTAAAGAAAGAAATTCCCGACATCAAATAGATCTGTTCGTCTTCAATGAAGGAAAAAGAAATAATTTGATTTTTCATTAACATTATTATAGCGCAAAATGCATTGGATGAACTCAGGCACTGGATCTCTTTGAAAATTTAGAAAAGTCTTTCTGTGGATTCAGACTAGGATTAGTTTTGTTACCTTGTTTGAAATGAAAAAAAAAAAAAAAAAAAAAAAAAAAAAAAAAAACTAAGAGCAGCTACTAACATCACCCATGTTTCCATAGAAAAAGTAATATAATCTAATTATAGAAAAATATCTATGTTACCTGATTTTGCGTATTCTTCAGGTAGCTCAAATATCATTAGGTTTAGGTTAAAAGAAAATGAATAGTTGTTAGAGATATTCCAGGTGAAATAAGCCACACATCCTGATGCTGCCATGGCCAATCATGTTGCCTCCCACGTTAACAGTGGTTAGTAGAGTTTTAGATTTGTAAGGGAAAGGATTGTGACGTCTGCTAACGTGGGAGGGGCTTTTTTCACTTTTTTTTTTTCCGTCCGGAATCTTTGCGGTGACTATAGTTGGTTGATAAGCATGAGGTGATGAGAACGGAATATGCAATGGGAGATTAATTATCATTGGGAGGAGGAAGGATTAATGAGGTAGAATCATTTGAACATCTAGGAACTATGATCTATAATACAGGATATCTAGACTTAGAGTCCCATGCAAGATTGAAAAAAGCGAATCAGACAATAGCCATGTTAAGTAAAACTTGGAAATCGAATCCTTTGAAATTACATAAAAAAATCAGGCTACACACCAGTTTATTGATATATGTGTAACAGTATGGATATGAGTCATGCTATGTTAATTTCCTGTTAACAATCCAGTCCAATCCACCATCTCCGACTGTTCTACACATTACAAAATCCTTGAGTATGATAAACAACATATGTGACAACACATTCTGTAGAACACTGCACCACCAGTGCAGCTACGTTCTGAATATCGGCGTTTTACTAAGGGTGAAGTCAAATACTCTTCCTCTGTGGTGTTCGTATATCCCATCAAAGAAGCAAGGTTTGACGCTGCAAACAAAAGCAGCAATAAATATACAAAAAAGTAATGTAAATATTCATGTAAAACAATATATATATATATATATATATATATATATATATATATATATATATATATATATATATATATATATATATATATATATATGTGGAGAATTTTTTAATGGTTACGTTCTGAGTGGGAACTTAGTCCGGGAAAGTCTCCTTATAACAGTTACACAAAGTTCAACAGGGGAGGATAGGAGCACTTACTCTCGGGGCACAAACACCCTGCTAATACTTTACTGTCACAATTCACTAACCATCACTCACATACAAAAGGGAAATTTTACTATCCAGAGGCCGGAGTACTCCACACGTAGAATATATATGTAATTTTATGGCCTACTCTAGCTTTGTCAGGTCTATAGTCCTCTCATTCTCAGGCTCTGTTCCGGCTCCGTCCCAGTGACCCCAATGAGATGCTGGACAGTTATTTTACGTTAATGTAAGGTAGACAAAATCCAAAATGGGAGCAGTGATGTAAAGTATTAGCAGGGTGTTTGTGCCCCGAGAGTAAGTGCTCCTATCCTCCCCTGTTGAACTTTGTGTAACTGTTATAAGGAGACTTTCCCGGACTAAGTTCCCACTCAGAACGTAACCATTAAAAAATTCTCCACACGAGTGGTCCTTCGAACCGGATCTATTACCTTTGACTTGTGAAGCATTAGCGTAATTAATCAGCTTGATTAAGCATATAGTAACTCGCTATACCACTTACCCACACGCACACAGCCAGTTTGTCGAATGTGTAAAGCCCAGACTTTAATTGGGAAGAGAAATTTGTAATCATTATGATGTTTTTGTATCGACCACGTGTTTAAGGAAAGAGCTACGTAACCAGGTTAATTTGTTGCTTGAATGTTCTCTACAGAAAGACTAGAATTTGTCGTAGGAACTTCACTTTATCTCTGATCCCTTCACCCACGTGTGGCGGAATCCACTTATACCAGAAAGTTCTAAGCTACTTGAACTAAGGTTTTTTGTTGTTCAGACGCCCGTGTTTACTGCTCAGCTAGAGCGCCGGTGTACTCGTCCTGTCAACTAATTTTGCTAGCTAAGCATCTAATTTGTAACATTTTGTACCTTGGTCTAACTTCCTTTGTGTCATTCACCTTCCCTAACCAACCTTAACTTTTCTAACTAATGTTCCCGTATACCTAGCACATGTCCTTGTCCTAAAGAGTGAATTGGTGCAACATAATTTTAAGTCTTCTTACGAGTAACGTAGAAACTTAACCCCAAGTCCGTTTCATTCCACGTGTTTGTTCCGAGATGGCGGATCTTGTTTACAGCCCAAACTAAGGGTTCGTAATTGTTTGCTACCGTAAGTAAATTACTGCGTGTAGTTAATTTAATTTCCTTTAGCGAGGAAATATTGTTTTTGTCCTTTAGCGAGGATATTTTTGTTTTACCTCCGCGTGAGGGAAATTTTATATTTGTTTAGCCTCCACGAGAGTGCCCTTTAAAGTCGCTGCCTTGTGCGCCAATCTACACTTTGAATAGTTCAGTGGTTGCCTTAGTGCGCCCGTAATTGTGAAATCGTCACAACAGTGTCAGCCTCGACCTGTTATTTTAACTTTTAACTTGAATCTTTGCATTCATAAGCCATGTGCTTTCTAATATGTTCTACTTTAAAGTAACTTAATTAGTCATTATCGCCACTCGCGTAAATAATTCATTTTTAGCAAAGTCTAAAGTCACGTGACCTGGGCATCGTCTGCTTTGTTGGACCCGGTCACTTTGAAATTTAAAGTAATTTCGTGATTTATATGTTTTTTGTCCATTTAACTTTTTCCTCCCCTGTTGAACTTTATGTAACTGTTATAAGGAGACTTTCCCGGACTAAGTTCCCACTCAGAACGTAACCATTAAAAAAATTCTCCACAATATATATATATATATATATATATATATATATATATATATATATATATATATATATATATATATATATATATATATATATATATATATATATATATATATATATATATATATATATATATATATACTGTAAATATTACGTAAATACAAAATAATGTAAATGATTTAAAATACCATACAGTAATTCCACAGGTAAGGTTCACTTAACATAGAAAATAAACTTTCATTTTCCAGACGCCGATTCTAATACTAAAATTCCCAGATAACCACTGGTACAAGTTGCTGTACCACCAGAAGCATTCAGCCTCCTAGCTAACAGCAACACTGGTCACTTAATACTATGATGAGTACACTGGGCAGCTCAGCACACCACAAATACTGCTGAACCACAGCGTGCAGAAATTCCATGTGCTTTCCAGACCCTGCCCACGCTGAACTAACAAAGGCGCCAGGGCGGGCATAAATTGCGGCCTTTTTGGCAGATGCCAACAATAACAATACAATATTTTTCAGTACCAACTCAATACTTCTTTTTCATACAAAAAAGTAAACAAAAAATGTATACAGTTTTCCATTCAATAGAAATATTAAATTCAAAATAGTGCACATAAGTATATAATTAGATACAAAACAAACATCAAGCAAACCCGACGCTCGCTTATCCCCTCATCCTTATCATCAACAAAGAAAACGTGTAGCGCCAACTTAACTAAAAACGTAAAATGCTGTGGCATATCCTACACATTCCTTTGAAGTACTCCACTGTTCACTGGAACTTCCTTCGATATGACTTCATCAATATTAACTTTGCACTTCCTATGCTCATGAACAGACTTCATGAAATTCACAAATTTAAATGGAATTCCATCATAACGTAGGACGCTCCACAAAATTGGCCGACGCACATTATCAAAATCTTTTTCATAGTCCACAAATGACACTAAAATTATGATTATATATTGTACGCATTGCTGTTCAACATGTCTCAAGATGAAAATTTAGTCGATACACCTTCTACCTTTTCTAAATCCTGCTTATTCATCTCTCCCCTTTTCATCAATCTTTCTCACTAGTGACTTTAGAATAAGCATACTATATATTGTAATAACAACTGACGTTATGATGAAGCCTCTGCAATTATTGCAATCACTCAAGTAATTTTTTTTTTTTTTCCCATCCATACTCCTAATTTATTCTTCAGAATCGCCTCTTCATGCCATATTCGACAGAATAATCTTTTATGTATTCTCGAGGTCACCTCATTTTCAACCATTATCATCTCAGTAGTTATTTCATCCTATCCAGGGGCTTTCTATTTTTTGAGTTTTTTAGTGACAGCTTCGAATTCAAACACACTAAAAAAATACAATTATTCCTTTCGTATCTTCTATACATGACCTCACTTAAGTGCCCCATCCAACGTTACCTTTCTTCCTCTTCTGTTTTTATTACAGATCCATAACTTTTTTGATGGGTATATGCTTCTGCTTTGCTCCAGTGACTATTTCGTAAATAATTCTATGAGTGGTTCTTACCCCATAGTCACTTCCTGAATTTATAGCTTTGTCAGTCGTATCTGCTTTACTGTTCAAATATTCTGTCCACTCACTATCAGTACTGGAATTCATAGAATGTTATACTTTGTAATATTCATTACTTCCTCGAAAACTTGCAACAATTAACTTCTGTCTTTATCTCCTTTTTATAGCATCCCACGTATCATTTGATATTTATGGCTTTCTCCTTGTGACTGCGTTTCCCAAAACTTCCCTAACAACTGACTGATATATGTTCCTATTATCACACCATTCTCTTCTTTAATTTTCTGCTCTTCGTCCCTGTGATTTTCCATAACTGTAAATCGATTTCTATATCGAAATGTTTTTCTACGCTAATATTCTAAAAGCTTGGTTCCATCCAAAATTGGTATTCTACCTACATTCTATTTGAGTGCATTCAGTTTTAATTTCAGTGTGGTAATGAGGAGATGGTGATCACTATCAATATCTACACTCCTAAAGCTTCTTACATTACTCAGAGTCCGCCTTCTCTCTTTGTTAATGGCAATGTTCTATTTGATTTTAGTAATTGCTACCTGATGAAGTCCATGTATATTTGAGGATATCGTTATGCTGGAAAAGAGTACCTCTAATGACAAGACTGTTTGCTGAACAGAAACTTAGGGAATGGGCTTCATTTTCTTTTTCAAATTTGCATAGACAATTAACACCCATCACATTCTGTATCACTTGATTATT
>NC_090740.1:108471265-108493209 GCF_036898095.1 Palaemon carinicauda | reverse complement strand
TCAATATTTTTCCAATTACTGCCACTAAAAGGGAAGAATAATATCAATCATATGCGAAAATTAAAATTTCGAAAGTTACATATGATGTATTGCGCCAATTTTACATGTATTAATAAAAAATAGGTGAATATAAATAGACACCTGGATAAAGTTAAACCTAAAACAAAAAAACTTTTAGCAAACGTTGATGCAAATCTTCAAGATTCATATTGACAGGTTGAAAATACACCCATTCCCTTGTATGTTTAATAAATGGCTTCTTTAAGAGTGATTTGGCCCCAAGACAAACTGCCTCTCAAACGCGAGAAGGACGACGACTTCAGCCTTCTTTACAACTGTTGTAAAATAAGAGATAAAATTCCTAGGACGGTTGACAACCGCCTCCCATCTCTTCTCTTTTGACCTTACTGAAATTGGATCCTCAGCAAAAGAGCAAAGGATATGTTGATGCTGCTTTTCCTCTGTGTAGA
The DNA here is from genome assembly GCF_036898095.1 of Palaemon carinicauda. Taxonomy (NCBI): domain Eukaryota; kingdom Metazoa; phylum Arthropoda; class Malacostraca; order Decapoda; family Palaemonidae; genus Palaemon; species Palaemon carinicauda. Next base: position 108,492,739 of record NC_090740.1, on the reverse strand, counting down.
GACGATTTCTACCATCACATCTGATAAAATCGTATATATTTATGGCTATGAAATGAATTGTTTTTTTTTTTTTTCTGCTGCCTTAGATAAGGCGTTTGCAAGAACATTGTTCTCGTAGTTCTTCGAGCCTTTCGTGTCTACTCGAAAGATGAAAAGATTAAGGAATGATAAGAAACTAAGTTATGATGTCCACAAACCTCTAAGATTAATCTTATCACTGTTGCTTCTTTTCTCTAGTTTATGCAAATAATTCTATGTAATTGAAACAAATCAGAACTACTGTTGGTTTTGTCAAGTAGTATCTATATTCTTCTCATTATGAAGAAATCCATGATATATTTTCCCCGCCGAAAAAAAAAGAGACTTGCCTTCTCGACGTCTTTTTCCGCTATAAGGATATCAGTTGTTATGAAGGCTTGATTATGTTCAATGAAAACTCAGATTGCAAACATAGATTCATGATACATTTGGCAGAATATAATGAGGTGATATATTTCTTACTTTCTTTTGGAAAAGCTCAAATCTTCGGTATATCTTTTTTACTATAAGGATACCTAATATAATGCAAGTTTTAATTTTTATTCAATGAAAATTCTGATCGAAAACAAACTTTTATTGACTATTTATTTTTCCCCCATAAAATTTTCTTAGATCAATGTTATTGAAGATCCTTTATTACAATTAGCAGTATTTAAAAGTCCACTGGTGTCCTTTTTGAAAGATAAATAAGGATACGCTGCAATAGAGAAAAGATCAGAAGTGTTATGTAATCATTGATGGGAACTTCATCGTAGAAGAATGTTTCTTGAAGGGGTAACGAAAGAAAGCATCTCTCCTTCGTATATATTAGAACCCTCACACCCCTTTTCCGGAATACACTTGATAAGATTATATGTACTAAAATTGCTATTTATGTTGCAAAAGTTCTTTCATGTGTTAATTTCCTTTTGTAAGATGTTCGTTGATATGCAACCGTTGTTCTTGAGCCTTTCGCCTTCAATAATACTATTATCTGTTCATTGTGGATTTCCTTGCTTGAGGATGCTCTCTGGCTCTATTTCCCCTCGTTCATCAACTTTTGCATTTATTCAATTTGTCTAATATTTCTTTTTTGTAATTTGCTATTGATTACATCTGTGTACCGTTACTTTTTTTTGTAACGTGTATGGTTCCATTCGCTTTGTAGCTATATGCAATATATGTCTTATATTTATTACATACGCTTAATGCTTTCTACTGTTTAGCTATATTCAAAATCCAGTTGCTTATTATACCACGACCGCTTTCTTTCCCAAACAGGCTTATGCCGACCTTATCTCCAACATATTCAAATGTAACCATCAACTGAGCAGGTCCAGACCTTATCTTGCACCAAAAGTTGTATAATAAATTCTATATACAGAGGCTAATTTCTTATTTAAGTTCCATAAACATCAGATCATAGAACAATCTATCATGGTTTAGTCCTAAACCATCAGGCCGTTTCTATCTTCCCAACTCATTAACACTCTTTAGTTTTAATTGCATTTAATACGTCTCTGGTGAACAACCTTCACAAAAGACTCCAAAAGGCATCGTTTCTTAATTAGGTGGTGGGACTCGATAATTGAATGGGAGGATGGTATCCAATAAAGACGATAATGATCTTAATTATACTTTAGAAAAAAAAGGAGTCTCTCTCTCTCTCTCTCTCTCTCTCTCTCTCTCTCTCTCTCTCTCTCTCTCTCTCTCTCTCTCTCTCTCTCTCTTCTTCTTCTTCTTCTTCTTCTTCTCCTTCTCCTTCTTCTTCTTCTGCTCATTTCTCTTCGAATTCGGTGAAACAGAATTATCGCTTCAATTAGCCACCTATTGGCATTTTCAAATCAATCGTTATGAGGACATGGTAATATCATGCTTTTCCATAAGCGTGGGGCAATCTTTCGGTAAGTGCAAGTTGGGACACTATTACAAATGAAGTATTTCAAAAAAGATATCAATTTAGGATTTTAAATGATAATCACGTCATTTATCAATCCCATGTTTTAATTCTCATATAACTACCGTCCCGGACTGAAAATTTCTAGAAACTTTGTTCTCCAGTCAATAGATAAAACTGGGCTTATGTAGATTGAGTATTTCTTTATGTTCTGAAGCATCTTTCCTTTCGAATCTCAAGCATTAAACCATTCATACCCATGAAAATTCTCAGCCTTCGCAATTTAAATCAACATGGTATTCCATTTTTCTTCATGTAGAGTAATATAGATGAGGCTCGATTAAAAGATACGTTAGAAAAAAAATGTATAAAATACCTTAATATATGAAGGTATATGACTGTCAATCTTCAAGGATAATATGGTATTGGTGCCATTAGACTTCTGTTTTCTTATAAATTTCAAACTAACAATATCCTTTGTCAATTTTAGGGATTTTTTGGATAAAATATACAATAAAAAAATAAATTATATCCATTATAAACATTTAATAGAGTCTGAACTCTTTTCTTAATATTCCTTCATTACTCCCAACGGGTAAACACTCCAATTAATGACTAACATTTACCTTAGTTACACACAAAAGTCAGTATATATATATATATATATATATATATATATATATATATATATATATATATATATATATATATATATATATATATATATTCATATTCATATATATATATATATATATATAAATATATATATATATATATATATATATATATATATAAATATTTATATATATATATACATATATATATATATATATATATATATATATATATATATATACATATATATATATATATATATATATATATATATATGTATATATATATATATATATATATATATATATATATATATATATATATATATATATATGTTTACATTAAAGGAAACGGTGAAATCATGAGAATGGTGTTATGATGATGCAAAAAAGGAAAAAAAATATATTGAACAAAACTAGGAAATAGGACATTTTCACAATTAACTGAACTGCGGTTGATTTCACTGAAATCTTGAATAAGAATACTGGAGGATACTCTACATTCAGTGACTACAAAACAAACTGTTTAAATCAAGATATTAAGTTACTGACTTTGTATTCTTTCAAATAGTCTGTCCTACAAATTCGAAACTGACCTTTAATTCCTAATTCATAAATATCATCTTAAGTAAGAAGATTCTTAACCATCAGTCATTGCATCATAAACAGCTATTAATAATCGTAAAAGAAACATGTTTAGGAGGATTTGACATAAAAGATAATAGCTACAAGCTTATAATCAAACGGACTTCGTACAGGAAACCTCCAGGAATGGCTATGCTTATCAAGAGTGTAATTCCAGAATTCTAATTATGTGTGTGCGGTATTTTCTCTGGATTCCTGGAACCAAAATATATTAGAACTTTGCATTTAGATGTAAATTCCTAAAATAATATATATAGTTGGTTTCTTGCAATATGTATAATATTGAAAATTCTTCAAATCCGAAGCGAGATAAAATAAATGTTGGAGGTTCCGTTAAAAGTCTATAATAACAACATTCAGGCTTATATTTCTTTGAGAGAATGATATTGAAACCAAAAAGAAAGGGTGCATGTCGGCATATTACTACGTTTTAAAAATTCAAAAGATAAATTTTTCGCTACTCAGTACTAGAGAGAGAGAGAGAGAGAGAGAGAGAGAGAGAGAGAGAGAGAGAGAGAGAGAGAGAGAGAGAGAGAGAGAGAGAGAGAGCCACTGCGCCCTATGAAATTCCTCTCATACCTATTAGAAGGTTCATTTATCTTGTTTACTTCTTCATTCTTCGAATTTCTCCCCAAAAGAAAATAACCTGAGAATTTCTTTCAGTCCTTACTTGATTTTCCCCTTCCAATATAACATCGGCCACTTCCTTCGCCATTTTTTTCTCTACCCTGCAGACCCTAAACAAACAATCAGTGGGCTTGGACAGGAAAGACATTGTGCATTGACTTTTCTTTCATTTCTGTTGATGCAATATAATTGTTTACGATTAACCATTTTTAACATCAGGGTCACTTCCCTCCTGGATCCCTGGATCTTCAGAAAACTGACTTATAAAGTGAGGAGTTGGGAGAAGTTTGAAATAGTTAGATAGATGGATAGTTTTTGAATGAGGATGATTTGAATGGAATAGTGCTGAGATTAATGAAGAGTTGTGGGACCAGGATCTATCTACATACACAAAATCTCCTTTTCACCTGTTCTTCTTGTTAGGAGTACACACACACACACACACACACACACACACACACACATATATATATATATATATATATATATATATATATATATATATATATATATATATATATATATATATATATATATATATATATGTATATTACTATCCGAGCTACAACCTTAGTTGGAAAAGCAAGATGCTATAAGCACAGGGGCTCCAACAGGGAAAAATAGCCCAGTGAGGAAAGGAAATAAGGAAATAAATAAATGAAGAGAACAAATTAACAATAAATCATTCTAAAATAGGTAACAACGTCAAAACAGACATGTCATATATAAACTATTAACGACATCAAAAACAAATATGTCATAAATAAACATTAAAAAGACTCATGTCCGCCTGGTCAACAAAAAAGCATTTGCTCCAACTTTGAACTTTTGAAGTTCCACTGATTCAACCACCCGATTAGGAAGATCATTCCATAACTTGGTAACAGCTGGAATAAAACTTCTAGAGTACTGCGTAGTATTGAGCCTCGTGATGAAGAAGGCCTGGCTATTAGAATTAACTGCCTGCCTAGTATTACGAACAGGATAGAATTGTCCAGGGAGATCTGAATGTAAAGGATGGTCAGAGTTATGGAAAATCTTATGCAACATGCATAATGAAGTAATTGAACGACGGTGCCAAAGATTAATATCTAGATCAGGAATAAGAAATTTAATAGACCGTAAGTTTCTCTCCAACGAATTAAGATGAGAATCAGCAGCTGAACACCAGAGAGGAGAACAATACTCAAAACAAGGTAGAATGAAAGAATTAAAATACTTCTTCAGAATAGGTTGATCACCAAAAATCTTGAAAGACTTTCTCAATAACCCTATCTTTTGTGCAATTGAAGAAGACACAGACCTTATATGTTTCTCAAAAGTAAATTTACTGTCGAGAATCACACCTAAAATTTTGAAAGAGTCATACATATTTAAAGAAACATCAATACTGAGATCCGGATATTGAGGAGCTACCGTCCTTGACCTACTTACAATCATACTTAGAGTTTTGTTAGGATTCAACTTCATACCCCATAATTTGCACCAAGCACTAATTCTAGCTAAATCTCTATTAAGGGATTCACCAACCCTAGATCTACATTCAGAGGATGGAATTGATGCAAAGAGAGTAGCATCATCTGCATATGCAACAAGCTTGTTTTCTAGGCCAAACCACATGTTATGTGTATATAGTATAAAAAGTAATGGGCCAAGAACATTATCCTGTGGAACACCGGATATCACATTCCTATACTCACTATGGTGCCCATCAACAACAACTCTTTGAGATCTATTACTTAAAAAATCAATAATAATGCTAAGAAACGACCCACCCACTCCCAACTGTTTCAGTTTGAAAACAAGGGCCTCATGATTAACACGGTCAAAGGCAGCACTAAAATCAAGGCCAATCATACGAACTTCCCGACCACAATCAAGGGATTTCTGTACAGCATTGGAGATTGTGAGAAGGGCATCACATGCTCCAAGGCCTTTACGAAAACCAAATTGCAAACTAGGGAGTAGATGATTACCTTCAGCAAACCTATTAAGACGTTTTGCCAGAAGACGTTCAAAAACTTTAGATAATATGAGAGTTATGGAAATTGGGCGGTAATCAGTGGGATTTGAGCTACCACAAAAACATTTACATAGAGGAGTAACATTACCAATTCTCCAAGTAGTGCTAAAAGCTCCTCTTCTTGCTAACTTGCACAAAATAACAGATAACTTTGGAGCTAAGAAATCTGCTGTCTTTATAAAAAACAAAGGAAAAATACCATTTGGGTCTACACCTCCATAAGCATCAAGGTCCACCAACAGAGCTTTAATCTCACGAGATTGAAAAGCTAAACTAGTTAGTTTAGCCTCAGGAAAACAGGAATGAGGAAGTTCAAGTTTTTCATTACTATGTTTACTGTCAAAAACATCAGCCAAAAGGGTTGCCTTTTCCTTTGGACAGTGAGTGACTGAGCCATCTGGTTTAAGTAAAGGAGGAACTGTTGCATCTACACCAAAGAGTGCAGATTTAAGGGTAGACCACCATTTATGATCCTGAGTTGTACCAGAAAGTGTTTCTTTTATGGTTAAATTGTACTCATTTTCAGTTGAGGCATAAACTCTCTGAGCAAAAGCTCGAAGTTGAGTATAGTTGTTCCAGGTCAAATCTGATCTGTTACCCTTCCAAAGATGATAGGCCTCCTGTTTCTCCAAATAAGCACGTCTACAATCATCATTGAACCACGGTTTGTCCTTCACTCGGTATCTTAGCACACGAGAAGGGATACGCCTATCAATTATGTTGACTAGATTCTCATTCAAAGGGACAACAGGATCTACTCTATTATATAATTGTGACCAATTCATGCACAAAAGATCATGTAAAATCCCATTCCAGTCTACTTGGGATTTCATATAAATTTTATAAGAATATGATATATCAGGGACAGGCTGCTCAGTCTTCACTAATAATGAAATCTAGGCATGATCAGATGTCCCGACTGGAGAACCAACCTTACTAGTTATAACGCCAGGGGAGTCAGTGTATACGAGGTCCAAGCAATTACCAGACCGGTGAGTAGCTTCTTTTATGATTTGCTCACAGCCTGATTCAGAGGCAAAGTCTAAAGCTCTTAAGCCATGGCGATTGATAGGAGAGATAGAACTTAACCACTCCCTATGGTGAGCATTAAAATCACCATCGAAGACAAAAGAAGCCTTTCTATCATCTTCTTGTATCTTAGCCATAATGGTAAGAAGACAATCTAAGATAGAATCATCTATGTCTGGATTCCCGTAGATCGAACACAAATAAAAGTTGTTAAGCCTGCCACAAACTTTTACTACCTGACTCTCATGACATCCACATTGATAGCAGGACTTATGAGAAGCATGGTACTCGGTCCTAATATACACCGCCATTCCCCTGGCCCTAGGTATGGCATCACGTTTCAACATTATTGGCTTCTTAAAACCAGTTATAAGGAGCTCAGATGAGTGCCTCATATTAGAAACCAAAGTTTCTGACCACAAAAGAATATCATACTGTCTGGACGCAACTGTAAGGTCTTGGATATTTGCATGAAGACCACGAATATTGCAATACAAGAGACGACATTGACGAAATCTAGGACGTACTGGTCACGGATTTCGCTCAATGTCTGCAGACAGCATAAGAATTAATAGAAATAAAAAAGAGACATCATACTTAAAACTTGGATTAACACGAATTATAACAAAAACAATACGTACAGAATTATAAACAAAGTGATTGATGATACCCATAGACTATAGTAAAAAGTCGGAAAAACTGGTCAACATGGAGGAGCCGATACACCATGTAAGGCTAAATACCCTCCAGGATAGCCACTTCAACTGAAGGGAGGACAGTAAGGATGGTTTTGAGAATAAAAATAATCAGAAAAAGGAAAAGACAACCTCTTGATAAATCACCAGGCATCCATGGCCCTTCTATTAAGCCTGCCCAACACACCATTTAAAAAAAAACAAGAGGATGAAAAAAAAATAAGTAAATAAATAAGATAGAATAGTGTGGCTGAGTGTACCCTCAAGCAAGAGAACTCCAACCCAAAGCAGTGGAAGACCATGGTACAGAGGCTATGGCACTACACAAGACAAGAGAACAGTGGTTTAATTTTGGAGTGTCCTTCTCCTAGAAGAGCTGCTAACCACAACTAAAGAGTCTCTTCTACCCTTACCAAGAGGAAAGTACACTGAACAAATTGCAGTACAGTAATTAACCCCTTGGGTGAAGAAGTGTTAAGTATCTCATTGTTGTCAGGTGTATGGGGAAAGACGAGAATATGTGAAGAATAGGCCAAACTATTCTGTGTAATTGTAGGCAAAGAAAAAATAAGCCGTGACCAGAGAGAGGGATCCAATGCATTACTGTCTGGCCAGTCAAAGGATTCAATACCTCTCTAGTGGTAGTATCTCAACGGGCGGCTGGTGCCCTGGCCAACCTACTATATATATATATATATATATATATATATATATATATATATATATATATATATATATATATATATATATATATATATATATATATATATATATATATATATATATATATATATGTATATATATATATATATATATATATATATATATATATATATATATATATATATAGATAGATAGATAGATAGATAGATAGATAGATAGATAGATATATATATATATATATATATATATATATATATATATATATATATATATATATATATATATATATATATTTAATAGCATGAATCAGCTCACCTGAAAAGAGGAAAAAACCTCATTGACAGGATAGTGAGAGATGATAATAAGTTCTTTAAAGTGTGTTTTAGGGATCTGTTTGAAGAGAAAGAATGTGGTTAGGAACATAAACTGCTAAAGAAATATAATAAATTATAGGAATGAGATACTAAACGACTGACAAAGCAGTGAGGTATTAGAGTCTTAATATGATATTCTTAGGTTATTAGGCACGATTCCTGGAATTTCTCTCTCTCTCTCTCTCTCTCTCTCTCTCTCTCTCTCTCTCTCTCTCTCTCTCTCTCTCTCTCTCTCTCTGCCTGAAAACTTTAAATCAATCAATCAATCAATCTCTCTCTCTCTCTCTCTCTCTCTCTCTCTCTCTCTCTCTCTCTCTCTCTCTCTCTCTCTCTCTCTCTCTCTCACCAAACGTTTAGACAACCTGATTTTCAATATTAATTCATGAATACTTTAACATGAATTTTACCAAAAGTTGATAAGTTCAATTTATGCTATAAGATCAAAATTCTTTTGCAGATTATTATTGGAAAGTTCACAAATACCGGCTACCTTGTATTTGAAGTCAATTTAAACTGTACAGCAACTCGAAAGAATTAATCGGAAACTTATACCTGATCACTCGCAGGTCCAGTAACAGTAAGATACTAACAAGAATTAACTATCAGACAAGTTGTAACCGAATACCTCCTAGGGATTCATGCTAAGGCTAATCTCCTACTTGAGATTTCCTCTTCAAACGATGCTGAATGTTGCACGATACTTTTTGAAAAATAATAGATCATGATGACATCGCATAATACCAGTGATTTATTCACGATGAATCACGTAGGGCACCCCGCTACACAATGTCCTCGCTTTGACCTTAATCTTTGCTAGATAATTTTGGAAACCTGAAAATCGAAAATCACATTGAACGTCAAACGGTGAACGGGGAGTGACGTGGTTTGAAGACTTGTGAGTGTAAGAAGGATACAAATCGATGATGAGACACATGGAACTAACATTTTAGGGGTAATATATTCGCAAGTCACATGCAGGTGGTGTGTAAGATGGTACAGACGTTTGAAAAGACTCCCCATAAATGTGACTCCCAAAGTCACTTGAAACTATTTTCACACCACTTCCCAGTCACTTCAAAATAGTTTCATGGTACTCCCCATCAGGTTTAAATGATTCCCATTTCTAGTGTTCAAATATAAATAATATAGTAATAATTACATCTTTATTACAAAATATCAACTTTATGCAAACAACAACGTTAAAATTATACTCTTTTTTGTAGTCAAGATTAGCTATTTTCTTAGCTATACTGTCTTTTTGTTTCGTAAATAAGCTCCCGATGACGGTGTGCTGGTCCTCTTCTTCGGTGATAGCATAACAATGAGTGAAAAAGGGTTTCCATATACTTCAGTGTCGTTAACTAGAAGTGGCTCGCTCTTCTTGAATTTTATCTTAATTTTTACTGTTGGCTCTGACTTCTTTTGAAATTTTAATCATCCACCAGTTGTTGCAGTTGCCTATAACCAGGTTGACACTTGCACAAATTTGTGGCACACATTGGCAAGACTCAAGTCAAGTCATGCCAATGCGCCAACTTATCATAAACTGGTGTGAAGTGTACGTAAACCCGTCGTGACATCGTGGCATATCGTAAGGAGAATTTTGAAATGTTCAAAATTTTGGTCACGACAAAATTTCGCAACCAGGTCGTGAACTATGCGCAAACTGTTCGTGAACTCGTCATGATCTCGTCGGGATGATGCGGGAGGATGAGTGCCAGTGTGTGGCAATGCGTAAAATGCCCCAGATTTCACGAACTGCCTCGAATAATTCACGAACAGCTCATGTCGAGTTCACGAGTAGTTGACGACATGTTCACGAATATGCGCGCATCACTACGTTGCTGTTCCTTCCCAGTGACGTGGTCACGTGTACTTCACGCATTGATGGCACGAGCAGTTCACGACTAGTTTACGCACATCACAAACAGTTTGCGCAGGGCACAAGCAATTCACGATCAGTTCACGAAGAGTTCACGAACAGTTCACGACTACTACACGACAGTGGCGCTCGCATCAGTGTTGGGGTATATATAGAGCGCTCTGGACGCTTCTCTGGTTTTGTTAAAGTTTATATATTTTAAATAGGAAATATTTACTTTAATGTTGTTACTTTTAGAATATTTTATTTTTCCTAGTTCCCTCTCCTCACATTGGCTATTTTCCTTGTTGGAGCCACTGTGCTTATAGTATCCTGCTTCTCCAACTAGGGTTATAACATAGCTAATAATAATAATAATAATAATAATAATAATAATAATAATAATAATAATAGTTGATGGAATCTCTCTCTCTCTCTCTCTCTCTCTCTCTCTCTCTCTCTCTCTCTCTCTCTGTGCAGGTAACATCGTATTTTTGTCAGTTGAAAAAGTTATAAGCAATTTTCTCAAGGTACATTATTCGTACTTTCAATTTCAGGGTGATATAGTTTTACTCGTATTAATATGGAAAACGTTTATATATTGTTTTAGTTAAAAATATGATAAAATTTTAATTAACTTTGATCAGTCCTTGTACTAATTGTGTTTTTCTTCGAGGTGGGGTTGTCTTTTCTTGCTCTTCTGCCTCTGCCAGCCTTTTCTGCTGCCCTTCAACAATGGCTAGAGCAGCTGCCACGTATAGGAATCTTCTCTTTGCAATAGTGTCTCTGACACTAAGCATGTAGTCTCTTCCATAGCCAATATGGTATGGCCAAATCGGCTCGACACCCTCCAAAATGCGCAAACTCGTCACTCCAATGCGAGAAGTATGCAAACTATGCGCAAACTACGAGTGAACTCGTCGGGCCAGTTCGTATCAATGTGGACACAAACGGGCACGCATTCGTGAACTATTCGTGAACTCGTCGTAGACTCATCGTTTCTGTAGAAGCCTGACATAGAAGGTCATTGACGATGATATCGTTTGTTAAAAGTAAAGAATAAAAGAACACTCAATTTGAACTCATAAATAGTTTTCAGAATATCTGCTTCTGAAATAAATCTAAAAATATTGCTAGCATAGTAGAAGAATCTTAGTATGAATGAATCTGCCATACTAAGTAGGATTTATGGAAGGTTAATTAAAAGTCTCAAACGTTGAAAGTCATAATCCAAAAACGCCATTGTAATGGATGACAAACAAGGAAAATAATTTCTTGTGCTCAGTTTTGTTTCCTCATTTTAAAGGAGAAAAGAAATAAAAACATATATTTCAGATTTGGTGTACAATAGAAGTGCAGCCAGAGCAAAATCCTATGAAATAAGCTTAACATCACTCTAAAAATCAGTTTGGTATGGAAAAGATTTTCCAGCTGGACGTCCGTGGCAATGAGAAGGCAAAGAGATCAAACGCTATGGAAGTGAATCTGGCAGGATTAAATGAGGATTCCTGATGCTCTCCGGAGATCTTTTACGTATATTATCTTTAAAGTTTTTTAGTCAGTATAAAAAAAAGACATCAATGCTCATAATTCTGCTTTCCAAATTATTTGTTGTTTTAAAAATTTAGAGAAACTTTCTTTAGAAAATTCCCACAATGTTTATGTTCACGAAAGAACAGAGGTAATGTGTTGTACGGGAAGAATTGAAATAAATTCCTTATGAAAAAAATGCTAACTTCTCTGAAAATGCTTTTGAAAACCATTGAGTGTAAAAGTATTACGATTTATCTCCAATAGAATTTAAGTAATTATACATTATATTAAGTTACTGGAAATTCATTCATTTAATAACGATCTAAAAGTAACGTACTCTAAGGCTCCGCAAAAAAAAAAAAAATAAATAAATAAATAAATAAATTAAAAGAAATGGGATTGATGCGAATAGCTTTAAAAATAAGCTTCCAAGGAGATATTAACTTATACTTATTATAGCAATGATATCAATGTTACTACAGCCAAGTATTTCTAGATGTATTCGCTTACGGTAGGAACTTACAAACAATTTCTTAGATGGAAACTAAGGTAAATTTTCATTGTTGTCATGAAGAATGAAGCTGTCCGAAGGCATTCAACGAATTGTGGTGTGAACTGATTTCCAAATTTAGATTCTTGGAATAGGCACACAAGCTTATTTACTAAGATCCCTGGGTAAGCAATCTGAAACCCATAACAGTTGTGGGACTGGACACGTTGGAGAGAGCAGACCAGCAGTCGGATAAGTTACACAACAACGATAAACGCGCAAAGTTGATGTTTGAAATAGAGACCGAGAATAGCTTATAATTCTAATCAAATATTAATCTTAAGGGAGACTTGTTAGACTTGTGATGAAATATGATCTAGGCACGAGTTAACACATTTGACGTAAAAGCCTATTTTTCTGGATCTGGTGGAGCTTACCGTGGTATTCTGTGATGAATTTCAAACTTTAAAATGAGTCAAACATTTTTATCTGGTAATTTAGATCCAGTGTTTTTTAACCTTGTGTCACCTGTGTCATAAATTGTTGAAGTAAAAGAGGTCTTCCAGTGTATTTACAGTAAAGTTAATTAATGTACATTGTGGATGCTACATGATTTGAGCTTTCGCGGTCAGAAGTTCTGATCACTTTTGAGATTAGTTCTAAAATCATAGAAAATAACTGTAATGGCGTTTATGTATCATATGTTTGTAATTTTGATTTCAAACGCATATTAATTTTCCTGAGTAATTAAGAGCATCTCACATTTCCTAACAGCTTTGTGGCTTGGGGAATATCTGCCTAATAACCCTTTAAACTGATTCAGTTAGCAATAACCAGCTTCACTGGCCTACTTCCCCACCCGTAGTAGCCATCCTCAGTATATACACAAAAATACCTACAGTACGTGATTGACATGGGCCTCAAGACAGAGAGACACCCGTTTATTTAGCGGATATTTGCATCCACAATAGGTTTAAAACATTATGCTATATGTCCTCCAGTCCTGGGATTAAGTGCACATATGTATTTTCCAACATACGAAGTAAAATTCGACCAAATTTCTGTCTCAACATACGAAGTCTTGCTCCAACACACGTAAATGTGGAATTTTCTCGAAAGCGTCCAGCGTAGTTTGTTGTTGACGCCGCTAAACGTCAGAACATCGGAGGGACGCCAATCGAGCGTCACCTTTATCAGTCCTATCATCGCGTGCGCATCGTGTGGTTGTCCTCTATTCGCTCAGTTTTAACAGTTTTTTTTATTGCCTTTCCACGTGTTGTTTTCTGTGTTCCGTATTCATGGGTCCTAAAAAGCTTAGTTTCGGTTCAGGAAGTAGTATCAGTGGTGAGAAAAAGAGGAAGTTAATGCTCTCATTAGAATTAAAGTTGGAAATCATAGAAAAGCATGAGCAAGGTGTACGTGTTAGCGATCTGGCTAAACAATATGGCCTGAATATGTCTACGATCTCGACTATCATAAAACAGAAGTCAGCCATTAAGTCAGTGAAACCTTCGAAGGGGATCACGATTATTTTTAAACATCGTAGCCCTACTCTGGAAGAGATGGAATGCCTTTTTTTGATCTGGATAAAGGACAAGGAGATTATTAGTGATACGATCACGGAAACGATCATTTGTGAGAAGGCCAGCGCTATCTACAGTGACTTGAAGGCGGCGCGCTCTCAGGGTGACGCGGGGGAGAGTTCAGCGGATCCTATGACGGAGGTTAGTTAAACGAGATCAGTCTCTATTCCAATGATTTAGTGACTGAATCTGCGAAGCTTATTTTTTGCTGGCGTTTTAGGTTGAAACGTTCAGGTGATCTGAGTAGAGGGGACGAATTGTTTTCGGATCAGTTACCCTTGTGTATTCTAAAAGTAAGATAAACTTGTATGCAAAAGCGTGTTTCACGTAAAACCAAAGGAAGTAAGGCATGGTAGGTTCTATTTCTAAATGAAATTGCATTTTTCTATTTACACAGTAGACTTTATGGTAAAATGTTGTTCACAAACATACATGTATTACGTTTTTTAGTATAAGGTAGTGAATATATATCCTTTTGGTTCCTTATTATAAGAAAATGAACATAACTCCCTTAGGTTTCCATCCATAAAACTTGCTGAAGAGACCAAGGTTGTGGTGTCTACTTATATCAAGTCTATGTTATAATGTGTGGGATATGACTACATTTTGAATCAGGTTTTCAAGTGTAAATATTTTTTTCAATCGAACTTGTTCATTGATGGCAATTTTATCCAATGAGAAGAGTATTGTGGTAATTAGAAATTACTACTCTTTGCTACACCATTTCCCGATTTATAGATGTCTAAATAAAAACTAGGACTACTAAAACATGGAAGACGGTTTAATGAACAAAATCAAAAAGCATTGTGTGCCATTTTCCTATAATCCTATAATCGGCTCAGTAAAAGCATTATATCACTATTATGAAGTCAAAGACTGTAAGGATAGTAACATGTTTTGCTCCAATTATGATCTAAAATATGATAATGGATCACATGTTGATCGAATATCTATAAAATGTGATCTGGTCTGGGTTACGGTATTATCCTTTTAGTTGCCTCATTTGCTATAATATTTTTACGTTTATCGTATTTGCTACTTTTTTGCATAGACAACTAATATTGGACGATAACTTTATTGATATGTATGACCTTTACCTAATCTTCTTATTGACACAGAGATTACATCTTGCCTTCCTTGTAAAAAGTCTTTGAGTCAAAATGTAAAAGTTTGGATTTTTTATCCTTAAGTTTAGCTATTAAATGAGAAAAGAACATATTTTAATATTATTCTTGTTTTCTTCTAATATACTCTATGCACTATACTTCTATGCATCCATCTATCTTCCTAAATGACACCGATTTACTTTTGGATACGTTCTTATTCTGGGGTGTTGTGCTAGATAATACAATACAACTGGCTTATGAATATCATTCCCTCTCATTATTTCCTTTCTAAAGAATTCTTATATTGAATTAACATTTTGTTTAAATTCTTACATACAAAATTTTAAGGTAGTTGGATATATTGACAGCGTCGTTTCTCAGAAAAATAAGCTTTAGATATTGTTATTATGAAAGTAGCTGTCTCTCTCATGACGTAACTTCCTCCTTATTTAATCCTTTATGAAACACGGAAAAATTAAATAGAAGTTAATTTTTTTTTCTTTTTTAATCAGGATGTTGAGTTACTGACAATTTAAACGAGGATGATAGCGATCTATTTTCCTTCTCAACCGAATATGATGAATTAACATTCTGTAGACCATTCACATGTGGAAATTTTCGATGTGATTATTATTACTATTACTATTATTATTATTATTATTATTATTATTATTATTATTATTATTATTATTATTATTATTATTATTATTATTATTATTATTATTATTATAAAACAGAAAAATTATGAAATTATTATTATTATTATTATTATTATTATTGTTTTAAAACAAAAGAATTATGAGAAGATTTTTATTATTATTATTATTATTATTATTATTATTATTATTATTATTATTATTATTATTATTAAAAAACAGAGTTATTATTATTATTATTATTATTATTATTATTATTATTATTATTATTATTATTATTATTATTATTATTATTATTATTATTATTAAAAAACAGAGTTATTATTATTATTATTATTATTATTATTATTATTATTATTATTATCATTATTATTATTTTTATTATTATTATTGTTGTTGTTTTTGTTGTTGTTGTTGTTGTTATTATTATTATAAAACAGAAGAATTTTGAGAAGATTATTATTATTATTATTATTATTATTATTATTATTATTATTATTATTATAAAACATAATAATTATGAGGAGAAGAATGTTATAATTATCATTACAAGTAGAGGTAGTAGTAGTAGTAGTAGTAGTAGTAGTAGTAGTAGTAGAGTAGTATAACTATAATAAAAGTGGAATAATAAGAAGGAAACATTCATGGGTCTCTTCAAGCAAGACGACGTCAAAATATCTTCAGTATTCCTGCAACTATTGGTGATGGTAAATTTTGCAGAGTCTATTCTGGTCACAATACCTTTTTACGCCGAGCTAATAAAGATCGCTTCCAACAAAGGACCCTACTTTTTATGGTGGATCCTTATGGCTCAGCAACCTCCTAAATTCCTTCTCTTGTTCATTATGGATCCCAAGAGGGAGTCTATCTTCCAACGCTGTAGATGCATTTTTGGTATATTTTCTATTACTCTTTACTATACTATTTTAATCCTATGTACTAATAAATGAAATATCCATAATCTATGAATTATTAAATTTATTAAATTTATTGAGCTTTCGAAGGGACCATCTTCCTTCCTTTTCAGAATTTGTTTTATGAAGAGGAAGGGAGATGGTCCCCTCGAAGCTCATTAAAATCAAATTCTCCATAAATATGGGTTATTTTATATCCACTTTCATATTCTAAGCTCTTGCGCATCCATATCAAGGTATTACCTTTCATCATCTTTTGAATAGGAAAAACTCCCATGCTATTTTCTGTGATAAATTATACACTCGCAAATACATTTAACATCTCCTAAGGCTTACAGTTACTAATGAATTTCTGCTTTCAAAAGAAAATGTGGGTCAGTTTTCTTAAGGCCGTTATCAATTCTAGTCCTTCAGCTTTGAATGTCTTCTACCGATTCCATGTTATCAGTCATATATATTCAAGATATGCCTTTATTATATGCAGTAGAAAAAGAATTATTCTTTTCATTAATTTTTGAGTATTTTATGGGAAAATTGATAAAACTTGATGCCACACTTTTACCTTTCGTAAGACCATATTCATGTTATTTCATGGTAAATGTAGCATCATTTTACTCGAATGTCTTAGAAACTCCAGTAATCACTGACCATATCCGAGCATTGATCACATTTAGCCTATTCCTCGTGACTGAAAAACATAAATTCACGTTTAACCATTGGGAAAATTTTTTTGGCACATTGACGGCTCACAATGGCAGGTCACGATGCCTTACTTCTTGCTTCCATGTTGTTTTTTAAAGCAATGTCATATTTATACAGCTGAAGTGAGCCGAAACATTTGTCCACAACAACTGAATTATGTTTCTAATCTCACCTCTGTGGGTACTTCAGCTGAATATTATTTTTCGAAGCAAAAGTAAGATATGTTTTTCATAAGTTAGTCTTTTTAAAGAGTTATTAGGTTTTGTTAATAATTATAATATATCCTCTAAATCTTTAATAGTAAATATATACATGCATATATATATATATATATATATATATATATATATATATATATATATATATATATATATATATATATATATATATATATATATATATATATAAATATATATATATATATATATATATATATATATATATATATGTGTGTGTGTGTGTGTGTGTATATACATATATACATATATATAATATATATATATATATATATATATATATATATATATATATATATATATATATATATATATATATATATATATATATATATATATATATATATCGATAGATAGATAGATAGATATATTCATCGTCCAATGGAATATATTTTGTGTTGCTAGGAACGACCTTTCCATTAACAAAGATAAAGTTTACTTATTTACAAATAGGATATAGTCATAGTAAAAGGACCCGTTGAAAATATTTTGACTTCTTGTCAAATATAAGTAATTGTAAAAGAGAGAGAGAGAGAGAGAGAGAGAGAGAGAGAGAGAGAGAGAGAGAGAGAGAGAGAGAGAGAGAGAGAGAGAGAGAGATAATAAATAGTATGCTGTATGCAATCCCTTTGACACACTGACGTACTCCATTACTCTTAGTTCTCTTTATTACCCCCTCTTATATTTCTGTAAGAAGCTCTCTCAAAGTTATTTTCCAACTCTTTACCAACTTTCCATTTCTCCTTCTTTTATATGATAGTCCAATTCATGTTCCTCTCTCCACTCCGTGAATGCCAAATAGCAAAGACTTTCCATTGGCCACTGCCTGTGTTATTAATTTCGGAAGTGGTCATAAAGATGAAATACGTAGAGCCTGATATCTTCCCTAAACTTTTGCTGGAAGAATAAGAATGATGATTTAGGAATGTCTCCCTTTCGGTTATCAATAGATCCAACTGCTTTGTCCTTTTGGATCTTAAGATGGACGATTAAGAAAATAGGTAGTTGGATGGAAAGAAAAATCGTGGGAGAGTGACCATTTCTCGGAAGGGGTCAACCAGAAATGCTAATTCATTCTTTCTTAAAGGGAAGAAAAATTCCTTTTTTTTTCAGGAATTATTCTACAGCTACACTTTGCAATTTGAATCTCCCGAGGTCTGAACAATATCGGCTAATACATATTACAAAGGTTCTATTTTGCAATTGACGAAAAGTAAGAACTAGAAAGTCATTGATCATAATAAGTCTGCAAATTCTGAATTCTGCAGGTAAGAATGAATTTACTTCGTCGACACAGAAATACGAAGGAAAGGATATAACTAATGTTCATCTTAAGAACGAATAAAATCAAGTTATAATAGATTTATTCTAAAATAGCTTCACAGCGATGGTCAACAGCATATTTTTAGAAAACAGATATAGTCGATAAAGCACATTGGATCCAAGAGGAAAATCGAAGAGAAATGCTAGTTCCCTACTTTTCCTATGTTTTGGTTTAAATGATACTCATAAGTGGCTGAGAAAAGAAAAAGGACAATGTCCTAAAGATCGACCATATAGATAGTAATAAAACTTTTATTTTTTTCAATTCACGGCAATATCCCTGGATTGCTTAAGATTTTTGTTAGTGGTTGATAAATCTGTTCGAACGACAGCGAGATGACACAAGAGAAACGCTGGGTCTAGAGATCCTTTATACAAAATGGCCTCTTGAAAGACACGTTAGCTGCCGCTTGTCAGCCTTCATTTTACATTATTTAGACTAAAAATGGATTTTATCCAAGAGATCGTAGATCCCCTTACACCAAAATATCGATGCTATCTCAAACCCCCACTGCCATAAAGTACCAACTGATTGAATTATTATTATTATTATTATTATTATTATTATTATTATTATTATTATTATTATTATTATTATTATTATTATTATTATTATTAATAGAAGTAGTAGTAGTAAGCTAGAACCCGAATTGGAAAAGCTGGAATCTATAAGACCAAAGGCTTCCACAGGAAAAAATAGCTCAGTAAGGAAGGAAACAAAGAAATGAGTAAACAATAGAAATAATGAAAAACTCAAATAAGATATTTTAAGAACAGCAACAACATTGAAATAAATCATTGGTTCCCAACCTTGTTTTCAGGCGACCCCAATCATGCACCTCAAGACATGACCGCGACCCCACTAGTTTAGTTGTATAAGTATTATTACATATTACTAGTTGTTAGCTGTAAAAGTAAGGGACAGTAAATATCCTTCTATAAGATAGGTACTATAAGATTGGAAAAGACAGAACTAACATCACTAAATTTTCTTATAGGATTATAAATCTTAAGGCTTATTATTAATCAAAAACCCCACTTCTGGAAAAATGTTTTGTCACATTCCACAAAAACAAACTAAAAGTATATATAAATGTTTTCTGTTAAATAATAAACTAATTTTAATGGGAGCCTTGGTCCTGGATCATGATGCTAAGTTTCTCTATTCGTGGTTCAGTCTTAGAAAGAGGGTAGGTAGCAAGGAAAGTGAAGGGGCAAGGAACAAGGAGGAGGAGGTGTAGAGAGGAGGGGAGGAATCAAGGAAGGAGTAACAAGGAAAAGAAGTGTAAAATATATCCAAATCGCATTAAATAAGACGAAGCAAAAACGAAAAAAATCAATGATTTACAGCACTCCAAATCACGCCAAAACAACAACCTCCAAAATCAATGACATAAAATCCTCCAAATCTCTAAATAACTGCCAAAACAACAACCTCCCAAACCAATGACTTAAAATCCTCTAAATCTCTAAACAACTGCCAAAAAAACAACCTCCAAACCAATGACTTAAAATCCTCCAAATCTCTAAACAACTGCCAAAACAACACCTCCCAAACCAATGACTTAAAATCCTCCAAATCTCTAAACAACTGCCAAAACAACAACCTCCCAAACCAATGACTTAAAATCCTCTAAATCTCTAAATAACTGCCAAAACAACAACCTCCAAAACCAATGACTTAAAATCCTCTAAATCTCTAAACAACTGCCAAAACAACACCCTCCCCAAACCAATGTTATAAATTCCTCCAAATATCTAAACAACTGTCAAAACAACAACCTCAAAAACGAATGAAAAAAAATCATCAAAATCTCTAAACAACTGCCAAAACAACCTCAAAAACCAGCGACATAAAATCCTCCAAATCTCTAAACAACTGTCAAAACAACAACCTCAAAAACTAGCGACAAAATCCTTCAAATCTCTAAACAACTGCCAAAACAACAATCTTAAAAACTAGCGACAAAATCTTCCAAATCTCTAAACAACTGCCAAAACAACAACCTCAAAAACTAGCGACAAAATCCTCCAAATCTCTAAACAACTGCCAAAACAACAACCTCAAAAACTAGCGACAAAATCCTCCAAATCTCTAAACAACCGCGCTGGAGGACGTGCCAACTTCACAAGAACATACAAATAAAATAACACGTCTAATAACACAATTATTTTATTAAATGAAATAATAATCGAAACAATACAAATTTACAAAAGGTAAATAAAAAGCTAGGGGAGGAGTAAAGATGAGGAGAGGAAGGGAAATGGCAAGGAAATATCGAAGAGGAGGGGAGGGGGGGGGGAGGGGTAAGGAGGAGGAGGAGAGGAGGGCAGTGGTAAAAAAGAAGCAGGGAGAGAAGGGGCCTGGAAAGACGGGGAAGGGGGGAGAGGAGCAAGGAAAGGGTGGCGAAGGTAAAGGGGAAAATGTAGGAGGAGAGGGCATGAAAAGTGCCCCTCTCCTTCTCTTCCTCTTCCCTTGCTCATC
>NC_090740.1:108453765-108456265 GCF_036898095.1 Palaemon carinicauda | reverse complement strand
AGAGGGAAAGAGACTAAGGAAAAGTTATCCAACCCGTTGCCCATCGCACATCAGACTTGGGGTTTTTTAGGAGAGAACGAAAGCTGAATTCTGATGTCGATATAGGAGAGTTCTACTCGGCTCACAGAAGAAAATCGCTTTCCTAACATGTTAACACACACGGTGTCTGAACATGATTGCAGTTCTGCAAAATACCTAACATAGCAAAGACGAAGGGAAAAAAAAAAAAAAAAAAAAAAAAAAAAAAAAACTTTTTACGGAAGACGTGATCTGATATATTTCCATTCTTGCCAATAAATGCATTTCGTCATAAACTCACTTAATTATAAATGTGGGTATCTTTTTTTAAAAAACATCCTTAACATACAGTAAACCTTGAGCATTAGAAGTTGAAGGCTTTTGGAATTCAACGTTCCGTAGGAGTTCGTCCAGTTATCACATTGCTTAATGAAATGTTTTATTTTTCTGTCTATCTTTCCCTCCAAATACTAAATTATCACGACAGGAGAAGGTCTACTAGAAGAAATATTTCTTCTTATTTAGTTCACTGTTAATACGTTGAAAGTCATATGAAGCTACGAAACGTATAATAATATTCCATTTTCCCATAAAACAAAAATATTCCTTCAGAACATATATCAATAATGACAATGACTTTATTTTTATATTCACTCCTACCTATTCCCTCAAACAAGCACGATCCTGCTCTCTCTCTCTCTCTCTCTCTCTCTCTCTCTCTCTCTCTCTCTCTCTCTCTCTCTCTCTCTCTCTCTCTCTCTCTCTCTCTCTCTCTCTCTCATCTACAAATGTAATTCCATTTGCCTCTCTTTTTAGCTCGATTTTATTTGGGAAAAAAAATACAACTCTAAAATTTGCTCTGAAATTTTTAATTATTTGGAAAAGAAAATGGCCATTGATGGTGAATTCATAAATCATATATATATATATATATATATATATATATATATATATATATATATATATATATATATATATATATATATATATATATATATATATATATATGATTATATATATAAACATACACACACACACACACACACACACATATATATATATATATATATATATATATATATATATATATATATATATATATATATATATATATATATATATATAAATATATATATATATATATATATATATATATATATATATATATATATATATATATATATATATATTTATATATATATATATATATATATATATATATATATATATATATATTTATATATATATATACACTATATATATATAAATATATATATATATATATATATATATATATATATATATATATATATATATATATATATATACATATATATATATATCAATGACGTTTTGCCTGGGTAGATTCTTCTGATTATATGTATGTAAAATATTTAAATCTTTTTTGTAGATTAGCTATGCATAAGTTGCCCCTGACTCTCATTCTTATTATTAAAACTATGTAGTTTTCTTGACTTGCGTACTTGCTTCACCAAAGGCAGAAATAAATTTTCCCTTAAACAACTCAGTCGCTTGACATCTTCCGTTGACTGAGGCTGGTATGCATTTCTTCGCTCACTGTTTTTTTTTTTTTCTTCCTTTTTCGTTAATTGCCTTTAATTTACATTTTTTTCCTTTTCTAGGAAACAGATACTAAATGTCTTAAGACATTTTCATAAGTACATAAGTAGCATACGAAGAAAAGAGAAAAATTAAAAAAAAAAATGGATGACGAAATCTTGAACTTAGGGTCTAAAACAACAAAAAGGAACAAAAGTTATCAGAATATTTCAAACTGCATGGTACAGCAAGAAAGATTGGTTGTGCTACAACGAGAAGACTTTTTTTTTTCCCATGTTCCCTGTCAACTTTATATAGTGAAAGGGTTTGGCTAAAAGAAGAGTGAGAATATTTTGCTCAATGCTTCAAGTAATACACGAACATCAGCAGCACATTACGAAAGCCACATGTCCTTGAAAACATTTAGATTTACACGGGTCGTCTTGCTTTTAGGTAAACAGGGTCTGTCAGCAATGAAAAACATAAAATAAAAAGCTAGGGAACATGCATATATTTAAAAAAGATATATGTCCTACTTATTTTTTATTAAAGAAGAACTAAATTTTCTTAGATACATTGAAAAGAAACCTTTGTTTGATCCTGAAAACTATGTTTAGTTACTTATCTAAACTGCAAAATCTAATGATAAATAGTTACAGCATTTACGGAATTTTTTTTTTTTTGGGGGGGGGAGGGGCGGGGTTTCTGATTATATATAGAATGCTCAATTGGAGCAGTATACGCCATTGTATAGAATAATATTATAGAAGAGATCGCAGAAGATTCATTCATGGCTATAGAAGTAGATGAAAAAACAGATATTTCACGTATAGGTCAGTGGTCTACAGTATTCTGACATCCTTCAGGATAGAACTGTTTGAGGGGTTATAGAGTGTATATGTAATAATTTGGAAAACTACAA
>NC_090740.1:108438765-108448765 GCF_036898095.1 Palaemon carinicauda | reverse complement strand
TATTATTCCAAAATGTATTCTCCTCAATTTTGTCGGAAAAAATACACACCAGATTGCATAAGTACAAAACTATTTCTTTTGCCTATACCCTGACTCTAATTTATCAATCATCATATAATTGCAAAAAGCTTTATCTTGAGAATATTACATAGCTTAGAGGTCAGACTGTTTTATTATAAATCTAATGCAAAACATTTTCATAATCTTAATTCTAATAGGTTTATCTCTGTGTGATTGAGTACTTAATTACAGCGCCCTTTCTATGTGATCAAATAGCTGAGTTATCACTGTTAGGGGGTGGATGAATGTGGGCCTTTGAGCAACTGAATTATTTTAGATAAATGAGTGCTTACCGAGCGAAATAAACACATTGGTATACTTGAAGCTGTAGTTCGGAGTTTCAAGCCCATTAAGGTAGTAGTTAAAACATTATTTCTTCAGCTGATGCAGTAAGCCAGGAAAGGGGAAGACAAAATATTAAAATATCTCGAAAACAGATTTTTGACTGTCGTTTTTATTACTGAGGAGCAATGCCTTAGAGTCCGTGAAATGTGCTTTCACTCTTCAGATTTTATTTTCTTAGCTTCTTCCTTTATCCACTAAATAGTCGTGTTATGTCTTTATTCTTTAATGTTTGTGTTTCTCTCATTCATTATTCATCTATTTATTAAATATTTTCGGTATGGACAAAATGGATGACCTCCTCCGGCGCTCGTCTTAGGCCGTCAATTTTAGCTCCTTGCTTCTCACTATCCCTCCTGAAAAGAAATGACCCTAGCGGCAGCATGAAACTCCTTCACTTGACCATTCCAACTAGGAATCGTTAAAAATTTGCGTGAAACCAGAAAAAAAATACTATTAAGTTGGATTAAAAAATAAGGAATTTCATTTTAATATTCTCAATCTAAAATAAACATGATTTTCACAGATTCTGTTGACACAAAATTTTTATTAGTGTATATTGAAAATTTATTTAGAGCAAGAAAGTGTAACTTCAAAAAAAAAGAATACAAAATTGGAAATTTACCAGAAAAAAAAAATACAGAAATAACTTACCAAATTCTTCATTAAATGCTCAAATCTGGTCAATAATGAAGAATACGGTTTATTCGGTTTGCCCTATTGTCAATGTAAATGAGAAATAGGAAAATCTATGATAAATTGTTAACATTATTAATCAATTGTAAGCAAGTATAAATGATATTGAAAATAAAATATGTTAAAGAACAAAGGTGAGTGAAAAGTGAATAACCATTTGAAAGGCAAACAAGTATAAGCTTATTTTCTTGGAAAAGAGATATGTGCAAAGTCTTCTTTGAGTAGAGTAAAAAGAAATGATGGATGTGAAGTGATAAAGAAATTATGAATTATGTGAGAGAACATTTTGAAAATTTGTTAAAGAAAGTAAAATATGAACTGGATAAGCATAATGAGTTTTACAGCTCATACGAAAAGTTATAAGAGAAGGAGTAAATATATTATCAAAAAGTCAGGGAAAAATAAGTGTTAATTACCATTCGAAGCATAAGAAAATGGGAAAAGCCCTGGGATAAATGGGCTACCAGTAGTTCTATGAAATATTTTGGAATATTATTGAAGGAGATTCTATTGAAATAATCGAGTTTGTGTTCATGAACAAAAATGTTTTAAAGATAAATAAGGGAGTTATTTCCATCCTACCCTAGGAAGGAGATTAAGATATAATTAACAAGTGGAGACCATTAAAATTGTTGAAGATCGATCTGAAGATAATAACACAAATCATAGCCAATACAATTAAACATCGTTCACATTTGATAATGTCACAGGAGCAGTTTTGTTATGCTGAAAAAAGATCAATCAAAAATTTAAACTTTCTTTATTAGAAATTTAATATTTTATGCAAATGAAAATAGTACCGATGCAGCCTTGATAAACTTGGATAGGTCAAAGGCATTTGATAGTGTCAATCACAAAGTTCTGTTTTTAATACTGCAAGAATTTGTTTGGATGCTGAAGCTTTTAATTGGATAAAAATGTTATAAGCAGATGCTGAAAGTATAATATGCATGAACGGTGATATGTCAGGCATTTTCCTATCAATAAATCTGTCAGGCAAGTGTGTCCTTTGTCTTTGATGCTATTTATTATATACCAGGAATTATTTTATAGAATTACCAGAAAAAGGTTGTTTAATTAATCTTTAAGGTTGCCTACTAATCTTCAGATATTATTACTAGGCTATGCAGACGCATCAGTTATAATTATTACTTGTGATAAGGAATTAGAGGAATGTTTAAATATTAGCAAAGAATATGGAAACGCCTCAGGTGCAGCTCCTAACAGAGGCAAAACTTCGATCTAGGCCTTGGTAAATGGAAAGAGAGAGAAGTGTATCTCCTGATCATTGTTTACAAGTTTTTTAGGTAAATGTCAAAGCAATAATTAACAAAGCGTAGATATACATACATATACCAAGGCACTTCCCCCAATTTTGGGGGTTAGCCGACATCAACAAATGGAACAAAAACAAAAAAAGGGGACCTCTACTCTCTACGTTCCTCCAGCCTAACAACGGACTCAACCGAGTTCAACTGGTACTTCTAGGGTGCCACAGCCCACCCTCCCACATTATCCACCACAGATGAAGCTTCATAATGCTGAATCCCCTACTGCTGCTACCTCCGCGGTCATCTAAGGCATCGGAGGAAGCAGCAGGGCCCACCGGAACTGCGTCACAATCGCTCGCCATTCATTCCTATTTCTAGCACGCTCTCTTGCCTCTCTCACATCTATCATCCTATCATCCAGAGCTTCCTTCACTCCATCCATCCACCCAAACCTTGGCCTTCCTCTTGTACTTCTCTCACCAACTCTTGCATTCATCACCTTCTTTAGCAGACAGCCATTTTACATTCTCTCAACATGGCCAAACCACCTCAACACATTCATATCCACTCTAGCTGCTAACTCATTTCTTACACCCGTTCTCACTCTCACCACTTCATTCCTAAACCTATCTACTCGAGATACACCAGCCATGCGCCTTAGACACTTCATCTCAAACACATTCAATTACTGTCTCTCCATCACTTTCATTCCCCACTTTCTCATATAGAACTCTCTTTACATTCATGCCCAAAGCTCTATTTTTTACTACTCCCTTAACTGCCCCCAACACTTTGCAACCTTCATTCACTCTCTGAAGTACATCTGCTTCCACTCCACCATTTGCTGCAACAACAGACCCCAAGTACTTAAACTGATCCACCTCCACAAGTAACTCTCCATTCAACATGACATTCAACCTTGCACCACCTTCCCTTCTCGTACATCTCATAACCTTACTCTTACCCACATTAACTCTCAACTTCCTTCTCTCACACACTCTTCCAAATTCTGTCACTAATCGGTCAAGCTTCTATTCTGTGTCTGCAACCAGTACAGTATCATCCGCAAACAACAACTGATTTACCTCCCATTCATGGTCATTCTCGTCTACCAGTTTTAATCCTCGTCCAAGCACTGGAGCATTCACCTCTCTCACCACTCCATCAACATACAAGTTAAACAACCACGGTGACATCACACATCCCTGCCTCAGCCCCACTCTCACCGGAAACCAATCACTCACTTCATTTCCTATCCTAACACATGCTTTACTACCTTTGTAGAAACTTTTCACTGCTTGCAACAACCTTCCACCAACTCCATATAACCTCATCACATTCCACATTGCTTCCCTATCAACTCTATCATACACTTTCTCCAGATCCATAAACAAAACATACACATCCTTACCTTTTGCAAAATATTTCTCGCATATCTGCCTTACTGTAAAAATCTGATTCATACAACCCCTACCTCTTCTAAAACCACCCTGTATTTCTAAGATTGCATTCTCTGTGTAGATATGAATTGGAAAACCTTAGAAAGTAGCATAAAAAAAATTGTATCTTTCATAACAGGAAGTTAATCATCTTTCAATGAGTAATAATAATAAATTCAAAAATTTTAGCGAAGGTGTGGTACTCTGCGCATGTTTGCCCAATTCCATAGAATATGTTAAAATTATTCAGAAATATATTTTCAGATATCTATCGAATAATATCTGTGAACCTACTGCAAGTAAAACCAGTATTTGTTAAAATTGAGAAGTGGTTGTGAAATTACTAATATCCAGTGTAAAACGAAATCAACTATGGTTAGTACTTTCTTGAAATATCTAAAAAATAAATGTTTTGAATACCAATTTATTATTTATTACTGTGAAGTTAGAGCCACCTTCCTATTTGAAAATGAATGTCACGTTCAGGGCTGTGCTATTTCTACCTCCAGTTTTTTATGAAGGTATGATAAACCTTTTACGAAGTGCTTATAACATGTATATGAGATTGTAAAGAAAAAATTATGAATATGTTGCAATCATTGAAAAACTACCTTGTATTTAGCTGGAATCTGATTTTGAGGCGTGTATATATTATGTATATAAAGAATAACAGTAGGAAATTTTCTTGAAGTATGAATGCTACGAGAAGTATTGCGTACTAATGATAGATTAGCTATGGTGAAAATAAATGAGGTAAAAGACTGCTTTAGTGGGTGCAGAGAAATTAATTTACATATGGCATATTCAAATCCTTTATTATTTTCTTCGCCTTGCTTAATACATTCTATAAATTAAGAACTAGAAATAGGTTTAGTATTTTAAAGTTAGATTTTGAATCATGATCAAAGGAGGGAAATGCGGCAGTGGTCATAATAGCTGATTTTTTTGCAGGGATATAGAAGGGAAGGTAATAGTATTTTGAAGTAATGACCCGCAATTATATGAACTTAACGAAAGTAAAATCATAAATACTTTTAAAGTAGGCTTTAAAACTTCTGCCGAAAAGGATTCAAGAGTCGATATGTTTTTTTTTATTTAGGAAAAAAAAATATTTAGATGAATAGTAAAAATTATCATTATGAATACAATGTATGTTAAGCAAAAATTATTTATGCCATTATATCATGATGTATATATGTTATGAATTGTACGATTATAAATGTGTATTTCCTAATAATGGATAAAGAAGTCTCCAGTGATAGTATTTCGACAAGTTTTGTGTCCTTGGAGCTTTTTTCGCCCAATCTGAGTGTGGAGAATATAACAAACATCAATTTATATCACTCAACTCCCAAGGTCATTGCATAATGTAGGATTCTTATGGAATATATAAATTCCCTTAATCTCAATCAGTTTTACAATTATATCATTGATATATTTTATCAATGGCAATTAATATGCCTTATATTATTAAAAGCAGGAACTTACTTCAACAATTGGCCTTTGTGAAGTGACATAAAAGCCTTCTTCATCTTAAGAGGATATTGAAGGGAAGAATTTCCACCACCTGTGCACAAGTGAGTTTTTTTTTTTTTTTTTTTTTTTTGGGGGGGGGGGAATTTAATCACGAGTCATTCCCTCTAGGAGTGATCAGCCGTCAATCAAAGCTGAGTCTTTCATGGTACATATTATTCCTACCACATTATATCCTTTTCAGTTCACACAAGAAATAAGAAAAAATTACAATAATATCGGAAAATTTCAAATTGTTATAGGTACTATAATAGAGCAGAGGATTTTAAATGAGCGACAAATTAAAAGAAAAGGAAAAAAACTATAAAAGCTGGATTTTTAAAAAATGAGCTGTTTCACAGTATTTATTGGTATTCGTTAGTAATGTTCCCTAGCCATAAAAAAATGACTTCTAAATATTCATATAAATATACCCACATATGCACATAAAGATTCAATCCTTCCCCCTCTCTTCCTCCTTCTTTAATTGTAACCCGCAGGGTAAGACTACTCCTTCTACCACGAAAATGTGACAAGAAATATATATATATATATATATATATATATATATATATATATATATATATATATATATATATATATATATATATATATATATATATATGTATATATATATATATATATATATACATATATATATATATATATATATATATATATATATATATATATATATATATATATATATATATATATATATATATATATATATATATAGGTTTGGTAGGGAATGTTGGGCGTTTGTCAGTGCGTATGGGTCAGGTAGTGAGAAAAGTGAAGAAAAGCGGAATGAGTTCTGGAATGAATTAACTGGGTGTGTAGAAGGACTGGGTAGAAGGAATTATGTAGTTGTCATGGGTGATTTAAGTGCTAGAGTGGGCACTGGAGAGGTAGAAGGTGTCATTGTGAAGTATGGCGTACCAGGTGAAAATGAGAGTGGTGAGAGACTGGTAGAGTTATGTATTGAGCAAGAGATGGTGATAAGTTCCAGCTTTTCCAAAAAGAAAGATAAAAATAAGTATACATGGGTAAGAGTGGCAAATGGAAGAGCAGTAGAAAGGGCATTAATGGATTATGTGTTGATAACTAAAAGAATGTTTGGAAGATTGAAAGACGTGCACGTGTTTAGGGGTATGGCTAACGGTATGTCTGATCATTTTTTGGTGGGAAGAAAATTAGTTGTAACAAAAGAGTGGGGGAATAGAGTTGGTGGATGTAAAAGGGAGCTAGTGAAGGTTGAAGAGCTAATAAAACCGGGGGTAAAAAGTGAATATCAGGAAAGGTTGAAAATGGCATATGACGAAGTGAAAGTAAGAGAAACTGGTAATTTAGAGGAGGAGTGAAAGTTAGTAAAAGAAGTTTTTTGGGGGATTGCAAGTTATGTGTGTGGCAAAAAGGTTGTTGGAGGAAGCATGAGGAAGGGCAGTGAATGGTGGAATGAAGGAGTGAAGGTAAAAGTGGAGGGAAAAAAGAGGGCTTTTAAAGAATGGTTGCATAGTAATAGTATAGAGAAGTATGAAAAATATAGAGAGAAAAATGTGGAAGTAAAGCGCAAGGTAAGTGAGGCAAAGAGGGCAGCTGACCTGAGGTGGGGTCAGGGATTGGGGCATTCATATGAAGAGAATAAGAAGTTTTGGAAAGAAGTGAAGATAGTAAAGAAGGCTGGCTCAAGAATTGAAGAGACAGTGAAAGATGGAAATGGAAGGTTGTTAAAAGGAGAGAAGGCAAGGAAAAGGTGGGCGGGATATTTTGAAAGTTTACTGAATGTTGAGGATAATAGGGAGGCAGATATAATTGCTGTTGCCGGTGTTGAGGTGCCGGGGATGGGAAATGAAAATGAGAAAGCGATTATGAAGGAGGAAGTGAGGAGAGCGCTAGATGAAACGAGAGTCGGAAAAGCATCTGGTATGGACGGTGTGAGGGCTGAGATGTTGAAGGAAGGAGGTGTGACTGTACTTGAATGGTTGGTGAGATTATTTAATATGTGTTTGGTGTTGTCAATGGTAACAGTCGATTGAGTTTGTTCATGTATTTTACCACTATATAAGGGTAAGGGAGATGTGCATGAGTGTTGTAATTCAAGAGGTATTAGTTTGGTGAGTGTAGTTTGAAAAGTGTATGGTAGTGTAATGATTAATAGGATTAAGGATAAAACAGAGAATGCAATCTTAAAAGTACAGGGTGGTTTTAGAAGAGGTAGGGGTTGTATGAATCAGATTTTTGCAGTTAGACAGATATGCGAAAAATATTTAGCAAAAGGTAATGAGGTGTATGTTGCGTTTATGGATCTGGAGAAAGTGTATGATAGAGTTGATAGGGAAGCAATGTGGAATGTGATGAGGTTTTATGGAGTTGGTGGAAGTTTGTTGCAAGCAGTGAAAAGTTTTTACAAAGGTAGTAAAGCATGTGTTAGGATAGGAAATGAAGTGAGTGATTGGTATCCGGTGAGAATGGGGCTGAGAAAGGGATCAGTTTAAGTACTTGGGGTCTGTTGTTGCAGCAAATGATGGAGTGGAAGCAGATGTACGTCAGAGTGTGAATGAAGGTTTCAAAGTGTTGGGGGCAGTTAAGGGAGTAGTAAAAAATAGAGGGTTGGGCATGAATGTAAAGAGAGTTCTATATGGGAAAGTGATTGTACCAACTGTGATGTATGGATCAGAGTTGTGGAGAGTGAAAGTGATGGAGAGACAGAAATTGAATGTGTTTGAGATGAAGTTTCTAAGGAGTATGGCTGGTGTATCT
This sequence comes from Palaemon carinicauda, assembly GCF_036898095.1. NCBI lineage: Eukaryota > Metazoa > Arthropoda > Malacostraca > Decapoda > Palaemonidae > Palaemon > Palaemon carinicauda. Next base: position 108,440,682 of record NC_090740.1, on the reverse strand, counting down.
AGAGTAGATAGGGTTAGGAACGAAGTGGTGAGGGTGAGAACGGCTGTAAGAAATGAGTTAGCAGCTAGAGTGGATATGAATGTGTTGAGGTGGTTTGGCCATGTTGAGAGAATGGAGAATGTCTGTCTGCTAAAGAAGGTGATGAATGCAAGAGATGATGGGAGAAGTACAAGAGGAAGGCCATGGTTTGGGTGGATGGATGGAGTGAAGAAAGCTCTGGGTGATAGGAGGATAGATGTGAGAGAGGCAAGAGAGCGTGCTAGAAATAGAAATGAATTGCGAGCGATTGTGACTCAGTTCCGGTAGGCCCTGCTGCTTCCTCCGGTGCCTTAGATGACCACGGAGGTAGCAGCAGTTGGGGATTCAGCATTATGAAGCTTCAGCTGTGGTGGATAACGGGGGAGGCTGGGCTGTGGCACCCTAGCAGTACCAGCTGAACTCAATTGAATCCCTTGTCAGGCTGGGAGGAACGTAGAGAGTAGAGGTCCCCTTTTTGCTTTGTTTCATTTGTTTTTGTCGGCTACCCCCCAAAATTAGGGGAAGTGCCTTGGTATATGTATGTATGTATATATATACTGTATATAGATATATATGTATATATATATATATATATATATATATATATATATATATATATATATATATATATATATATATAGGTATATTAATATATATATATATATATATATATATATATATATATATATATATATATATATATATGTGTGTGTGTGTGTGTGTGTGTGTGTGTGTGTATGTATGTGTGTTTATATACATACATGAATATATATATATATATATATATATATATATATATATATATATATATATATATATATATATATATTTATATATATATATATGTATATATATACATATATATATATATATATATATATATATATATATATATATATATATATATATATATATATATATAAGGAAGTTTTCTTCACGAAGAATACATAAAAGAACCTAAATACTAAAAAGATAGGATTTTTATTAGGTATTTAGTAGACATGCCATTCAAGTTCAATGGAAGTACAGCCATAGATGACCTCTCTTTTTGTTATATAATTGAAGATACATTATAACAGTGAAATATAATCATATAGTTATTACTATATTGTTATATTACTTTATGGTCGTATCCGTATAGTAATATTGATCTAATTGTATACTGTTTTATTATTCCATTCCAGTATTATTCCTGTTTATATTTTATAGCAATAGTTATATAGCTAGATTTGTGGTGTAGTGTAGTATGATAAGTTCTAGTGTTTGTTGTTACTAAACTGTAAGAGTATCAAAAGGTTTTTTTCTAAGACAATTTTGACAAAGATTTAAAAACAATTTATAATACAAACAAGAAGAATTGGTGGCTCACAGAGAGAGAGAGAGAGAGAGAGAGAGAGAGAGAGAGAGAGAGAGAGAGAGAGAGAGAGAGAGAGGGGGGGGGGAGAAATAAAGTAAGTATCCAGATGACGCCAAATTAAAAGAATCACTAAGAATCTCGGGGATATGGATGGAATCATGAATATGTATTTAATTTTCGTAATAACATTAGTAATACACTTTATGATATGGAAAAGGAAAAAGAATGGACTGCCCTTGTGAGTTCGTTACAGATAACAATTGAAACAATTACTTCAGAAAAAACTCAATGAAATTTCTAACCAGAAACGTTGTGGAATATAAATTATAGATATGTTCCTTGAATTGATGATATGTCGTGTCTGACTGGTTTGACCCAGTGTCCCAGTGTTTCTCCAGAATATAGTTTCAAGATGAATTTTCACCTCATTTACCTTCCCTATCAATTCCCTATCACGCGTCACCACAGATTCCTTTAACATCTTTAAAGTGGCAGGTTACATAACGTGTGGAAATCATGCTTTCTATGTTCGCAAATTATCC
>NC_090740.1:108428671-108433265 GCF_036898095.1 Palaemon carinicauda | reverse complement strand
GAACATTTGTCCATTTAAACACCATTCTAATTTTTACGTACTCACGAGTGCTACATTCCTTTTAAAGGTAAGCGAGCTTCTTTGAAATATTAGACCAAAATTATCGACATAGAGATAAGTCCTCTCAATTTCAAGGGACAAAAATAAAACTGTTCATTAGAGGTACATATGAGTTATTGTAGATTCTTATAGATAATTTACGGGTGGTTGTAGTACTTGAAGACTAATGATCTGTTTAAAATTAAGGAACAGACCGAAGACGTTAATGTAGATTGTATGATATAGATGTGGCCCATGGTGAGGGAACAGAAAATCTTGCTAGCTATCTATATCTGGTAGGCATGAGCGAATTGCATATTTCTAGGGCAAAGATCCAGCTTTCGTGAGAGTTTTTAGATCTCATAGAAATAAGGACAGTATAGATTTTGTTACTCGATCAGATTTCATGAAAGATTTTGGATCACTTGTGTTTGTGAATAACACCTTGCTGCCCGCCTACAGATACCCAACACAACTGGAATATGATACCCTTATTTATGGGTATTCACCCCATAGCATATAGACTACAGACTTAAAGACGTTAAAGTTATTCAATCCTTCAATGACTATATGAAAATTCCTTCCATAATTTAGAAAGATAGAATCCTTCTGATACACATTCTTTCTTTTGTCCACGTCTGTGAAGAACACAGCCAGCTACTTGCCAATTCTACTGTTTCCTCTCCTTTGGAAATCTTCTGGAAAATTTTCCAATAGAAATAATATTATTGATAATACTATACTCAATACTAGCGAGTCACGAATAATGAGAATATAAATTTCGACTTTATAGTCTTTCAATCCTCCTTACAGCTTTCCTCTTCAAACCATAGTCCCATAACCTTCTCTTTAAAATATTTTTCTTATCTTTCACACAGACCAAAATGGTTCTTACAATATGTCCCAAACGTAATATGGATATTTTTTTTTTTCGTACTCCCGTAGTACCAAAGATATCTTCAAAGTCATGGCAAAACTGAAACTATTTCTCTTGGGGATATTACGGACACAGATGAAAGGCTGTGATAAAGCTGAACTCGATGTCATAGTTTGTTGATCATTTGCTTTTGAGGTGATGGGTCATTATTGATTCAACGTAGTAGAGGTTACATTTATCTTCTAGTGTACTAATCCTATACCCCTCCCCTTACGCACGTCTCTCTCTCTCTCTCTCTCTCTCTCTCTCTCTCTCTCTCTCTTGCTGGGTATTCATTTTCGTGTTTCCTTGTTACACCAGTAATTTTTCGACAAATCCTTCTAGGAATTCTTTAAATTTTTCTGTTCAAAACTTTTTTTTTTTTCATCTTCATTCTTTCGAATCTCTGCTCTAACTATTGTTTGCATTTTCTTCACTTATATTTAATGATGAATTTTCTACTTACCAATTTTATAAAATACGGGTTTCTTCTTACTTTGATTTTTTATTTCAAAGTTTTAACCTAAGATATAAAACCATTAACAGTTTTTTTTTAAAGGATATCATATTTTTACACATACACACATCAATTAAATATTTAGTTAAGCAAAGATGATGAAAGTTAATGGGAAAACAAAAATATCTCATGGAAGTTATGAAAAAAAACAACAAAAGAGAATGTCAAAATTTAATTGGCAAACAAGACTAAGACACGGCAGTGATAGACGGAAGGACAGGCAGCTGCGATGAAGTAATTCACCCAAAAGTGATATAAGTGATAATCAACTGACTATTGATTTTATAGTAAGGTGAGAGAGAGAGAGAGAGAGAGAGAGAGAGAGAGAGAGAGAGAGAGAGAGAGAGAGAGAGAGATTTAACACATCAGTTGAAAAAACAGACTGAATTTGTCCCTTAGGGACATTACCCCTAACAAACTTGGTTCTGTAAGAACTTGACTATATATTTGTAGAAGAAAAACAAAGGTATTGTAAACATTGACTTTTGTTGATAAAGTAAAATATAAATCTTAGTTTCTTCTGAATAAAATAAATAAAAAAGAGGCCTCTAAAAAAAGAAAAAAAAAAAAAAAAAAAAAAGGAAGCCGAAATCGTTGAAGGGGAGAATTGAAATTCGATGTTACCTAGTCTCTTTTACACACACACACAATAAAAGAGACGGTTGATCTGCTTCAAGGAAAATAAGTTCTATGAATAAGTTATTTCATTGTATGCATGAAAAATGCATAGCTCTGCTACAGGTTATCAAAGCCTTATTATTCATTTATATATGGAGCGAGATAACTTAGGAATTTTAGGTCAAAATAGGAATGGGAAAAAGACCGAAATTCTATTTTTTAAGAATTCTGGGATCATCCATCAACTTTCACGATACCAAATATGAAGCTAGAGTATTAACAACAAAAACAACAAAAACAAAAACAATAATGATAATAACAACAACAACAGCTATAATAATAATAATAATAATAATAATAATAATAATAATAATAATAATCAGAAGACAAGCAATACCATATCTAATCATGAGTGTAAACTATGAAGGTTGATATTTTAAGAAATTACAATTGGTTGAATTGTATTTGTTTAAAACAAATACATGGCATAAACAGTTCTTTGAAGTTATGGAAAATCCAGTTCAACTAAAGAATGGTGAAGTATTGGTTAGGACATTGAGACTTGCATAATTGAATAGATCTTTGTAAATACACTATTTGGAACACCATACACTACTGGCGGAGACCTCTATGAACGAAGTAATAAATTTTGAATAAAAAAAAAAGGGAAACAAAAATCGTTTTGCTCCTCTTGTTGTCATTGCAGATCATTAGAAGCAGTCTGCCAGCCGATAGTTCAGTAAAACACTGATAGGTGGTGCTGCTGCCATAAGTGACTTGTTTGAACAGAATAAAGGGCCAAAACCTTTTTTATTCTAAACCTCTTTTTTATTTATTGTTAATATTGTTAGAATTATCTAACTCAAATTCAATAAAGTTAAGTCTTTATTCTTCAACTTTCCTGCACCAGAATAGGGCTGCTATAAACTTGTGGATCGAACTAATTGTTCAATTTTTAACGGAATGAACACTTGTTCACGGGATGCTGCCGGCACTGTTATCATGTGAAGACTTGAGCAGAGACTAACTTCAAGTCTGACACAAAACTGACACGAAACTCGAACAACCGTTGAAAAATAAAGACGGGAAATCAAAACTGTTTCCTTATGAGGAATACATTTAACATTTAATTGATTAACTCAATTACAATACAAAAAAGGGGAAAGTTAGAAATTTACATTTAATATAAACAAATGGCAATCATTCAGTTTACTTTCCGTCCATGACCGAACACCAAAACAAAACAGAAAGTAAGAATGACCTAACTAGTCAATTCGACTATTTCCCATGAATGCAATTACCATTCTCCAATCAACTATTTCTACAATATAGGAATATGCAATATAAGCATAGCTCTTAATTTATTGATCATGTTGATAATAAAAGGTTAGCGTAGAAAAGCGTGTTTGATATATTTCGACTGATCATTAGATTTTGAACGCAAATCCATGTTCCAATAGATGCTGGAGCGTGAAGTGCGTATTCACCCCTTTAGTTTTGTATAATTGATAAATAACACCAAAATACTTGCCGATGAGGCTCACGAGCGTACCGAGACATGTGAGATCATTTTTAATCGTAAGCGAAGCGAGCCTACATCAGAGTAAAAACCAATAAATCATTAATTCAGTTCAGTAACGAGGTATTTGTAATACAATGATTGAAGACTTACGAACGATTCCATAGAAATATTCTATTCGTCCGGAAACCCTAGCAAACAAAAGCTCCAGTGTTTGGACTGTGATTCATTACTGTTACTTGGTTATGATTACGGTAATTGTTTTATTATGATTACTTTTATGACGATGACTGACGGAGACTGTTTTGAAAAGCTGATTTAAATTTAACACAATTAGAAAAGTACACTGTATTTTAATATTGATTAATTCAACACTTAGCTTGCTAGTTCCCTTTTGTTCGAAAACACTGTAAGATTTCGATGTATATCAGTTTAAACAGAATAGCATATACAAATAATTAATAAAAGTTTTGTTAGAACCAGACTTAATTCTAATATTAACTAATTCAATACTTATTTCCAGGTTTCTTTTTTTCAGGATTTTGTTAGAAATCCTTGTAAGATTTCGGACAATTATTATTATTATTATTATTATTATTATTATTATTATTATTATTATTATTACATATCTTCAGATTTTAACGATATGTATGTGTTTGAAATAACGACTTTGTTTCAAAAGTGCCATATATATATATATATATATATATATATATATATATATATATATATATATATATATGTATGTATATATATATGTATGTATATATATATATATATGTATGTATATATATAAATATATATATATTTATATATATATATATATATATATATATATATACAAACACACACACATATATATATATATATATATATATATATATATATATATATATATATATACATATACAGTATATATAGTGTGTGTGTGTGTATAAATGTATATACACACACACATATATATATATATATATATATATATAGA
>NC_090740.1:108416171-108423671 GCF_036898095.1 Palaemon carinicauda | reverse complement strand
TATTTCTGAATAATTTTAACATATTCTATGGAACTGGACAAACATGCGCTGAATACCACACCTTTCCTAAATTTTTTTAAATTTATTATCATTACTCATTGAAAGATGGTTAACTTCCTGTTATGAAAGATACTAATCTTTTTATGCTACTTTGTAAGGTTTTTCCAATTCATATCTACGCTTTGTTAATTATTGCTTTGACATTTACCTAAAAAACTTGTAAACAATGATCAGGAGATAGACTTCTCTCTCTCTTTCCATTTACCAAGGCCTAGATCGAAGTTTTGCCTCTGTTAGGAGCTGAACCTGAGGCGTTTCCATATTCTTTGCTAACATTTAAACATTCCTCTAATTCCTTATCACAAGTAATAATTATAACTGATGCGTCTGCATAGCCTAGTAATAATATCTGAAGATTAGTAGGCAACTTTAAAGATTAATTAAACAACCATATCCTGGTAATCCTATATAATACTTCCTGGTATATAATAAATAACATCAAAGACAAAGGACACCCTTGCTTGACAGATTTATTGATAAGAAAATGCCTGACATATTATACTCTCAGTATCTGTATATAACATTTTCATTCAATTAATAACTTCATCATCAAAACAAATCATTGTAGTATTAAAAACAGAACTTCGTGATTGACACTATCAAATGCCTTTGACCAATCCAGGTTTATCAAGGCTGCATCAGTACTATTTTCATTTGCATAAAATGTTAAATTTCTAAAAAAAAAAGTTTAAGTTGTTAATTGATCTTTTTCAGCATAACAAAACTGCTTCTGTGATATTATCAAATGTGAACAATGTTTAATTGTATTGGCTATGATTTGTGTTATTATCTTAAATTCGATCTTCAACAATTTTAATGGTCTCCAGTTGTTAACTATATCTTAATCTCCATCGTAGGTTAGGATGGTAATAACTCCCTTATTCATCTTTAAAACAGTATTGTTCATGAACACAAACTCGATTATTTCCATACAATCTCCTTCAACAATATTCCAAAATGTTTCATAGGACTCTACTGGTAGCCCATTTATCCAAGAGCTTTTCCCATTTTCTTATGCTTCGAATGGTAATTAACACTTATTTTTCACTGACTTTTTGTTGATACCATATTTTCTTCTTCCCTTATAACTTTTCGTATGAGCTGTAAAACTCATTCTGCTTATCCAGTATATATTTTACTTTCTTGAATAAATTGTTCGAAATGTTCTCTCACATAATTCATAATTTCTTTATCATTTCACTTCCATCATTTCTTTTTAGTTTACTCAAAGAAGACTTTGCACATTTCTCTTTTCCAAGAAAAGAAGCTCATAGTTGTTTACCTTTCAAATGGCTATTCACTTTTCACTTATTTAACATATTTCATTTTGAATATCATTTATACTTGGTTACAATTGGTTAATAATGTTAACGATTTAGCATAGATTTTCTTATTTCTCATTTATATTGATAATTAGGCAAACCGACGAGCAAACAGTATTCTTCCTTATTCACCAGTTTGAGCATCTAATGAAAAAACTGGTAATTTATTTATTTATTTATCTATTTTTATTTTTTTTTTGGGGGGGGGGGCAGATATCCACTTTTGTATTCTATTTTTTTAAGTTAACTTTTTTTTTAAGATTGAGAGAATTGCAATGAAATGCCTTCTTTCTGAATCCAACTAAACAATATTTTTTCTTAGTTTCACGCAAATTTTGAATGATTCCTAGTTGGAATGGTCAAGTGAAGGTGTTTCATGCTGCCACTTGGGTGATTTCTTTTCAAGAGGGATAGTGAGAATCAAGGAGTTAAAATTGACGGCCTAAGACGAGCACCGGAGTAGGTCTTTCATTTTGTCCATACCGAAAATATTTGATAAGTAAATGAATAATGAATGAATGAAAGGAACACAAATATTAAAGAATGAAGACCTAACACGACTACTTAGGGGATAAGGGAAGAAGCTAAGAAAATAAAATCTGAAGGGTGAGGGGACATTTCACGGACTCTTAGGGCATCGCTCCTCAGTAATAAAAAGGACAGTCGAAAATTGGTTTTCGAGATATCTTAATATTTTGTCTTCCCCTTTCCTCGCTTACTGCATCAGCTGAATAAATGATGTTTTAACTACTACCTTGATAGGCTTGAAACTCAGAACTAGAGCTTCTAGGATACCAATGTGTTTATTTCGCTCGTTAAGCACTCACTTATCTAAAATAATTCAGTTGCTCAAAGGCCCACATTAACACACCCCATAACTGTGCTGACTCAGCTACTCGATCACATAGAAAGGACGCTGTTAATAAGTACTTAATCATACAGAGATAAACCTATTGGAATTAAGATTATGAAAATGTTTTGTATTAAATTTATAATAAAACAGCTTGACCTCTAAGCTATATAATATTCTCAAAATAAAGCTTTTATCAATTATATGATGATTGATGAATTAGAGTCACTGTGTAGGCAAAAGAAATCGTTTTGTACTTATGCAATCTGGTGTGTATTTTTTCCGACAAAACTGAGGAAAAAACATTTTGGAATAATATATCATATTTTCAGAACAGAATTATGTGAAATTACCCTGTTCCGAGACTAACCTTTTTTATATTGGTCAATAAAACAATTTCTCAAAGGTGTTAAAATATAGTAACAGTCTTACCTCAATACAAATTTTTTGGACTCACGTAAGTAAATTTTGGTTACATTTAAGATGCCATGCGGTCATCAGTATTTACTGTATCCATAACTGATAATTTATTGATCAAAGTTAATACTTAACTTTCGTTACTAATCAACCTTCCAACAACAACAACTACTATCTTTTACAAAATAACTAAAAATAAACTATATTAGCAATATTTGCTACAACATTAACGGCTATCAAATGAGATTTAGTTAATAATATAATGTATCAAGAATCTTCATCTAACTTCCTTCCATAACACGTAAAACAATAATGACTTCCTTATTTCTTGTGTTGGACTGGCATGGGGGAAGGGGAAACTCTTTCCTAAAGATGATTAACTAATGATTGGAGAAAAACATGATTACGTTTAGTAGGATAAAAAGTATCAAAATAGATAGGCACATAAGGAGTACTGGAGCAAAAGGGCATATTTTGCAAACCAATCTCTTTCAAAGAAATCAAATGCAAATGGAATAAGGTTAAGTATAGAATTAACGATTCTAATAATTAAGTACGTCCAGTAGTTACTGAAACTTGCAAGAGATCACTTTTCGAATATAATTATATAATGATTTATATTGAAAAAAAAAAAAAAAAAAAAAAAACTGTGAGAGGGATATGTTGTTATCTTAAAGTCGAGAAATATTGAGTATCTCTGTAGGTAAACATTTGATTATAACACAGATCTTCATCTGTATTATTATGAGTTCATTTAAGTTAAATGAAATACCTTTTGAATGTTACCTATAAAACTGTTTGTCGATAGCAGACACATCGCAACGAATGGAGATTGCTTGCAAAGCAGTAAGTGATTCGCCTTTACAGTTTCATCTTCAGAGAGGCAAACCAGTGTTACCCAAAAGTTTTATTCGTCACTAAACAGTTATCCAAAAATCATACATTAGCTATACTTTTATTGTGGTTTTGATCTGTATTATTATTATTATTATTATTATTATTATTATTATTATTATTATTATTATTATTATTATTATTATTATTATTATTGATTAGATTAACAGGGTTTTGAAAAAGATTATGGATAGTAATAAAGATAAATGTATTTGTAGAATCAAGTGAACTTATAGCCGCATTGTCCTTTGTTCTTACTAAACTAAAAATACGATTATTATGTTATCGATAGTCAACGATTTGTTCGAAGCCTAGTTTCCACAAACGTCCTAAAGGCTCTTCTTATAACCCTCCCCCCCATCCCCCCCGAAATAAAAACATAAACACAGAAAGAGAAGAAATAAGAAAGTAAACGAGAACAGGTGAAACAAGTCTCCATGAAAAAGCTTCTTTTAAATCGAACTATTCCTTTTTTCTCATGAGGTTCTTTCGAGCCATGCTTTGTCCAGAGAGGCATCTCTCTCGTGCTATTTCATCGTACCCATCCTCTTACTCTAATACAAAAGCCCATTGTTTTATCAACATTAGGGTAACAACTTTTTCCTTTTGTTTGCGTCTTTATCTTTGGCACTCAAAACTGAGCAGGTGCCGGAGACATCCGAGGCACAACGAATGTAATTGCGAAAAAGCACAGAGACATACGAGTGTTCTGACTAAGGAATCCAAACATTGCGATTTGCTCCTGATTTTTATAAGTAGGTTCAAATAGTTTTTATTTGTAAAGGTATTTATTATGGATATGATAACAACAATTATAGTTTTCTTTACTTTAAAATGAAAATATCCTTTCAAAGCAATGTACTCTAATATTCCGTATATTTTAATTCCTGTTTCTTCAAACAGGAAGTTTCCTATTATGCCTGTAGAGGAAATGGGAACGATTAAAAGGAGAGACTACTGTGAAGGGAAAAGGAAAAATAATGATTAAAGCTGAAGACAAAGCCCAAAAGCATGTAAAGAAATGTACAAATAACAAAAACCATGTAGAGATTTCAACTGCGTATGTTCTAACTGACAATTCTTTGCTAACATTTTACATTTCAATTGCACTACAATGCAAAGTTTCAGGGTATCTCTCGCTAACGGAATCTTGGAGTCACTGATTGTTATCATTATTCAATATCTCAAAATGATATGAAATTGATATATATGAGTTTAAAAAGAGGCCTTCGTAGAGATAACGAGTAAAGAACTTACTATGAAATTCACTGATTTACAAAAGCTGACAATTCCCATTAACAACTAAATTCCAAAGATCACAAACCTCGAATTGTTATAACCAATGAGATGTAGGTATCAAGTTCAAGAATTTAATCGTAGAAATTAACCTGTAAACTTGTAAAATAAGAATCTAATTTTTACTTTCATAAGTTTAGTAATTTTCAAACCATATAAAATACTGAAGGAAGGGAAGAAGTTCCTCTTTTTTTCTAAGACTAAACGGGTTAATTAAGCACATCTGTCAATTCATTGTACCGCCAAAAATTAGGCCAGTGTTTGAAACATTCATTGCTGTAGTTTCATGGAAATTCATAAGCCCGGTTTATTATATATTTGGGAAAAACACAATTACACGGCCTCTGGAAACGATAGTAAATGTGCAAAACTTTATCATTAATCGAAGGCAAAGTAACAAACTACAAATTAGCTACGATGGTGAAGATGGGGTGATTTCAATTCAAAGTACAAAACACCTGAATTCGACAGGTATAAGTACGGAAGAATTGTCATTGACTTTCATCTTTCTTCGTGGCCAAGTGGTAGTCACTGTCTATACAAGCTTGCCGGACCAGGGTTCGATTCCTGGCCGGTCACAAGCTCTTGTCTTTGTGTGATTTCGCCTGTGGCTCTGATCCCGAGGTCGTTAGGAGAATCCAGACATTAATGTATCAAAAATATATGGCTTATTGGATATGAAAAACACGTCTAAATGTGAAAAACTTTATCATTAATCGAATGCCAAGTAACAAACTACCAATTAGCTACGATGGTGAAGATGGGGTGATTTCAATTCTAAGTACAAAAAATCTGAATTCGACAGGTATAAGTACGGAATAATTGTTGTTGAGTTTTATCTTTCTTCGTGGCCAAGTGGTAGTCACTGTCTATACATGCTTGCCAGACCAGGGTTCGATTCCCGGCCGGTCACAAGCTTTTGTCTTTGTGTGATTTCGCCTGGGGCTCTCATCCCGAGGTCATTAAGAGAATCCAGACATTAATGTATCAAAAATATATGTCTTATTGAATATATATATATATATATATATATATATATATATATATATATATATATATATATACATATATATATGTATATATATATATATATATATATATATATATATATATATATATATACATATACATATATATATAGATAAATAATTATATATATTATTTATATATACATATATACAGTATATATATACATATATATATATATATATATACATATATATATATATATATATATATATATATACATACATATATATACATATATATATATGTATATATATATATATATATATATATATGTATATATATATAATTATATATATATACATATATATATACATATATATATATATATATATATATATATATATATATATATATATATATATGTATATGTATATCAGGCAAGTGCCTGATATACATATATATATATATATATATACATATATATATATATATATATATATATATATATATATATATATATATATATATATCAGGCAAGTGCCGTCAGTCATTACTCAATGTAGGCAGTTAGTGTCCTTTATGCAGTAAACTACCTCAACAGAAATTGTGAATACATAAAATAAAAAAAAAAAAATTTAAAAATTAGAGTCCTGTTCCACTTTGTTGAATTCCTTTATTTTTGAATGGCTATTGGAGCAAGTGACTAAAATCTGATTGTCAATCTTTTCTTCATATAATAATTCTTTTCAAAGAAGAAAACGACCCCTCCAGAGAGACAATTGTAGCAGGAAATGTTAAAAGTCGTTGCAGGAAATTGACAACTAAAGGGAATGATTGGGTCTGTTCATTTTCAAATATAAAATCAAGCGAAGTTTTGACAGATTTATCTCGAAACAATTGTGCATTGGAAATTGCAGCTAAATCCGCTTTCGGTATTATGATGTCGAAACAGTATCTATAATTGTTTTCCAAGCTTTCAAATGCATCCGTATCAACTGGGCAAGCAGGATTTTGACACTAATTTCCATGAAATAATGAAATGAAGGCAAGTTTTTGCAATCAGCAAATGCTGCTTTCGTACAAAATTACGTTAAATATTCTTATTCCTTCTTTTTTACTTTCGCACAAAATTTTGATTCAGTTAATCTTTTTTCTCTGTATCGTACTTGAAACTTTACGTGCAAATTACCGGAATTTTATTCCATTAATCCTCTCAATGCAATATGGAATATTTATTATTTCGTTCTGTAAGATAATGGAAAGTCTTCCAGTTTTAATGGAAATTTCATTATACATAATCAGAAAAAAAGTATGTCAAGTGTTTGGTTAGCCACTCATAAAACCCGTTGCTTCTCACGAAAGTATCTGGATCCCACGACATAGGATAATTGTCCATACTATTGTAGAGTTTACAAAGGACCCAATGTTATTGTAAAGTAGTCTGGAGTAGTTTAAAATTCGAAGTCCATGTTGTTGGTGTTGTGTTTAGAGTGCTCTTTCTCACTATCTCACGAAATTATGATTGTTTCGTAGAGTGATGGAGAAAAAATGAAGCATTTACCTCACAGGTCTTAAAAAACTTGTACATTCAGGGATATATTTTTATTGAATGAGATAAAACAAGATCTGACTTATAAACATAGCGGTGAGTAAATAAATCTCTGGGGCCTTTTCTCTCACTAGAACTTAAAC
>NC_090740.1:108406171-108411171 GCF_036898095.1 Palaemon carinicauda | reverse complement strand
GCATGTCGCCAAGAGTGTGGCCGGCAGCCGGGTACTACCTTGTGTAGTTGCCGGCCGGCAGTCATTGCCGGCCGGCAGTTACTGCCGGCCGGCACATGCATTTGAACCAGCGTTCTGCCGCCTTATAGCTGTTAAGTAGTATACTTTAAAGCTAGTTATGGTGTGTGCCGGCCGGCACATAACCTCCTATACTGTACCAGTATTCTTCAGTATAACAGATACTGTTAGAAGAAAACTAGAGTATGGGTTTTGGTACAGCACTGTGTGTTCTAACACTTTTGTGTTATCTTGCACGGCCCTCTGCTGTTGCCCTACAGATAGGAAAGTGAGTTCTTTCCTGTCTATTATCCAGGATTTTAAAATCATTGCTTAGATGTGAACTCCACCTGTTTCCTCTGGAAACTTTGCATTGGTTACTCTAGAAGAGATTAACCATTCGATTTTATTATCTGGAAGGCTGCAGCAATGGGTTGTGAGGGAAACATAAGTGTGTGTCTTTCCTTTCTGAATTGTTATGCTATACTATGCATATCCAGTGATACATAGTTCACTTGATACTCATGGAAATTTCTTCTCTTTACAGAAGGACCCTCCGAAGTGCGGAAGTGTTTTCTGCAATGTCCGCAGCAAGAACCTCTGCGGACATGAGTTTTGTAGGAGACACGCAGCATGCGCTGTCTCCAAGGATGATCTCCGGTATTGAGACCCTCAGGTATGTACTGTGTGCACTAACCTGATTACTGAGGCCTTTGATTCCCCTAGGACGGCGGAATCAAGGGATATAGCAAGGGAGAAGCTTCGTACCTGGGTAAGGGGCTTCAAGAAGAACACCTCTGGCCCTTATCTTCCAAGTGAGAAGATGAGGTCGTATCTTTTCCCTAAGGCATCAGCTGATGCAGTGATTCCCCAGCCTCAAGAGGAGATCCCCCAAGTTCAGATCCAGGTGGATGCTGAAGTCGCGGTCGCGATGCAAGACATCCAGTTAGATGACAGGATGTCTGACGTGGACGAGCGTCTGGAGGAAGACCTCCTGGCAGAAGCCCAGGATGAAGTTCAAGCCCCAGACGTTGTAGAGGAAGAGGTCGACGAGGTGTCGGCTACTCCGGTTCAGATTCCGGAGCCTATTCCCTCAACATCGGCCGGTCTCCCACTAGAGCTGGGACAGGCCCTCTCTTCTATTGTTGGAATGATCCAACAAATGCAGAAGGAGAATCAGGAGAAGGCGGCTGCAATGGAACTGCGGATGCAGTGCCTTGCAGAATCACATGGGCCCCAGAAAAAGCTCAATGTGAAAGACTTTCCCTTGTGCTCAGATGCTAACCCATGGAGGTATGCTGAGCACATGCCGATGACGACTGGAAAGATCGTCATCTCGGATAAGCTGGGCTCAGTTCCCCTGGAGGAGGTGGAATTCTGGCCCAGCAAGGCATCATATCCGGACTGTTATGTCCGGCTGAGGAAGGAACCAGCTTCAAAGGAGGAGACAGAGCCGAAGGAGGTCATAGTGATGGACCATGCTAAGGCTCAAGCTCTACTTTCATCCTCGATGAAAGAGGGGGGCTTCTCTAACTCAAAGGTAGCTGCATTGAGCAAGAAGCTCCCTTCCTTTGTGTCCTCGCCTGCTAGAGCCTTTCCCTTTGTACAGAAAGGGTTTGCGGCTGTACTAAAAGCAGTCGAGGCCGGCAAGCCTTGCCCCTCCCTGGAGGAGTGTAAACCCTTGTCGCTGGCCCTGCCTATGGACCACAAAGACTGGAAGGACGTCCATCTTACGTTCTCAGTTGGAAAGTTGGAGGCTGATATTGCCGGACGTCAGTTCGGCGAGGACCTCCCTAAGCTGTCTGAATTTCTTTTGCGAAGAGAGTTCGAGACAAAAGAAAGACTGGCTGCCTCAATGTCTCTTCAGACTACTCTTGAGACGATGGCAAGTGACCCCAAGGTCCATGAAATGTTCATGGTGGTGGCCAAGACTCATCTGGCCACAGTGACGAAGGACCTTTATGGCTTCGTCAAGGCAAGGAGAGCTTGTAGGGAGTTCGTGTTCACCTCGGCTACGGTGAGGCACGAGCCAAGGAAACTAATTTCCTCCAACATTTGGGGAAAAGACCTTTTCCCTACCGACTTGGTCAAAGAAGTTGTTGATAAGGCCGCCATGGAGAATAGAAACCTTCTCCAGAAGTGGAGCCTGGCTATCAAAAGAAAGTCTTCCCTGGATGAGGGTCCTCAACCAAAGAGGAAGACTATGAGGACTAGGCTACCGTCTCGGCCAGCCAAGCCTTTTAGACAGCAACAGCAACTGCAATTGCCATTGCCTCCAGTGCCCCAGATCGTGGCACAAACCCCGACCACTTTTCAGTGGGTACCCCAGGCTGTGTCGACACAGTCCACGGCATTCACCCCAGCGTTCGAAGGGCAGTCTACTTCCTTTCGAGCAAAGCCTAGAGGAGCAGCCAGAGGCTCGTCTAGGCGCCCCTCAAGGGGAAGGGGATTCAGGGGTGGTCATGGTCAGGGAGGCAAGACCTCAGGATGGCAGTCCAAGTGAGATGATACCGGTAGGAGGAAGACTTCTGAAATTTCGGGATCGGTGGACCTTCGATCCCTGGGCCCACAGCCTACTCAAGAATGGACTGGGCTGGAGCTGGTACAGCACTCCACCCCCGTGCCTTCGGTTTTTCCAACACTCCACCCCCGTTCTGGAGGAGTACGTTCAAGAACTGTTGGAGAAAAATGTGATCCGAAAGGTGAAGTTCATCAAATTCCAAGGGAGGCTGTTTTGTGTTCCCAAGAAAGACTCGGAAAAGCTCAGAGTCATTCTGGACTTGTCGCCACTCAACAAGTTCATAGTGAATTGCAGATTCAAAATGCTAACACTGCAACACATAAGGACCTTACTGCCCAAGAGGGCATATTCCGTCTCTATAGACTTGTCAGACGCCTATTGGCACATTCCAATCAGCCGTCGACTCTCCCCCTACCTAGGGTTCAGGCTACAACGAAGACTATACGCCTTCAGAGCCATACCATTCGGGCTAAACATAGCCCCAAGGATTTTTACGAAGCTTGCGAGCGTAGCTCTCAAACAATTACGCCTAAAGGAAATTCAGGTAGTAGCCTACCTGGACGACTGGTTGGTGTGGGCAGCATCCGAGACAGAATGCTTGCAAGCTTCCAGTCAAGTGATCCTGTTCCTAGAGTACCTAGGCTTCAAGATCAACAGAAAAAAGTCTCGACTTTCTCCATCTCAAAAGTTCCAGTGGCTGGGAATCCACTGGGACCTTTTGTCACACCGTTTCTCCATCCCGGCGAAGAAAAGGAAGGAGATAGCGGGTTCTTTCAAGAGACTTCTAGATTCCGAAAGGATATCAAGACGCGAACAGGAGAGGGTACTGGGCTCTCTCCAGTTTACTTCGGTGACAGACCCAGTGCTAAGAGCACAGCTAAAGGATGCAACCGGAGTTTGGAGAAGTTATGCATGAAACGCGCGAAGAGATCTGAGAAGACCAGTTCCGCTTCGGCTAAGTACTCTTCTCAGGCCTTGGTCCCAAGCCAGACATCTAAAGAAGTCGGTTCTTCTTCAGCCACCTCCCCCGTCGGTGACGATTCACTCAGACGCCTCGAAGGAGGGATGGGGAGGTCACTCTCATCGGAAAAAAGTCCAGGGGACTTGGTCCAAGCTATTCAAGACCTTTAACATAAACTTTCTAGAAGCTATGGCAGTGCTCCTTACCTTAAAGAAAGTCTCCCCGCGTCACTCGATCCACATAAGGTTGGTGATGGACAGCGAGGTAGTTGTGAGATGCTTGAATCGACAAGGATCGAGGTCACCACCTCTCAGCCAGGTGATGTTGGCCATCTTCCGATTGGCCGAAAAAAAGAAGTGGTACCTGTCGGCAGTTCACCTTCAAGGAGTCCGCAATGTGACAGCGGACGCTCTATCCAGGTTCACACCGATAGAGTCGGAATGGTCCTTAGATGCAGGATCATTCTCCTTCATTCTGAATCAAGTCCCAGAACTGCAGATAGACCTCTTTGCGACGAAAGACAACAAGAAGTTGCCCCTGTACGTGTCCCTGTACGAGGACCCCTTAGCGGAAGCAGTGGACGCGATGTCCCTCAACTGGAACAGATGGTCCAAGATTTATCTGTTCCCTCCTCACAACCTTCTGTTGAAGGTCCTCAACAAACTGAGATCCTTCAAGGGGGTAGCGGCAATAGTGGCCCACAAGTGGCCGAACAGCGTGTGGTTCCCCCTTGCATTGGAACTACGGTTGAAGTTTCTACCGCTACCAGATCCAGTTCTGACCCAGCGAGTCCAGAAGTCGACTGTCTGCGCTTCATTACAGAAAACCCGGACCCTACAGCTCATGATTTTCTCTCCCTAGCGGTGAGAAAGCGTTTCGGGATTTCGAAAGCCAGCATAGACTTCCTTGAGGAATATAAGTGCAAATCTACTAGAAGGCAATATGAGTCATCTTGGAGAAAATGGGTGGCCTTTGTCAAGGCGAAGAATCTGCAGGAGATCTCGACAGACTTCTGCTTATCTTTCTTCATCCACCTCCATGGTCAAGGATTGGCAGCTAACACGATTTCAGCGTGTAAGTCTGCTTTGACAAGACCCATTCTATATGCCTTCCAGGTCGACCTAGGTAACGAGATCTTTAATAAAGTCCCGAAAGCCTGCGCTAGGCTCTGACCTTCAGCACCTCCAAAGCCCATTTCATGGTCTTTAGACAAAGTTCTTCATTTCGCTTCTCTGTTGAGCAATGAAGAGTGGGCGTTAAATGATTTGACACAAAAAGTTATTTTCCTATTTGCACTCGCATCCGGGGCCAGGGTTAGTGAGATTGTAGCCCTCTCGAGAGAGGCAGGTCGTGTTCAGTTCCTGGATGGGGGAGAACTGAACCTGTTTCCGGATCCTACGTTTCTCGCCAAGAATGAGTTACCCACCAACAGGTGGGGTCCCTGGAGAATCTGCCCTCTGAAAGAAGATGCATCTCTATGTC
>NC_090740.1:108373671-108383671 GCF_036898095.1 Palaemon carinicauda | reverse complement strand
AATAATAATAATAATAATCTTCTCATAATTCTTCTTTTTTATAATAATAATAATAATAATAATAATAATAATAATAATAATAATAATAATAATAATAATCTTCTTCTCATAATTTTTCTGTTTTATAATAATAATGATGATAATAATTATAATAATAATAACAAAAATATAAATATTAGTAATAATAATAATAATAATAATAATAATAATAATAATAATAATAATAATAATAATAATAATGATCTTCTCATAATTTTTCTGTTTTATAATAATAATAATAATAATGATAATAATAATAATATTAATAATAATAATGATAATAATCTTTTAATAATTTTTCTGTTTTATAATAATAATAATAATAACATAGATAATAATAATAGACTTTTAGACTTTATTTATTCTTACATATAAACTGCATATAAGAAGCCAATAAAGGAACTAAGTCCTGCTATGGCAAACATATTGGACAGAGCAAATATTTTAAAATACAATAAATAATACATTAACAATAAAATCATTTTATAATTCAATAAATAATATATTATGTACAATAACCAAGTAAACTCTGTTTAAAGTAAATTAAAAATAAACCTTACTTCAATAATAGTTTTTCAATAAAAGAAAAGGTTTACTTAAAGAAATAAAGAATCTGAAATATAAAACTTAAAGTAATAAATAATCTGGAATATAAAACATCACTATCGTAAGTACAATCACCTAGTTGAAGTTTTTTATACATAGCGATTACTGCAAACTCATTTACTAAAAATATAAGAAAATAGTATATAAAAATTATATCAAAGGAAACCTAATACTGAGAAACTACCATATGTTTATATTTCCTCTTCAAAGTTACAACAGCCTGAGGCTTTACAGGATCATGAGGTAGTTCGTTTAACAGTCTGCACGTCTGAAACAAAGCAGACTGCTTCTCCACCTCCACCCTAACTGCCGGGAGATTGATCCTCACTCCCCGAGTACCGTACGAGTGTGAAGGCAACAGTGGGGCATAATACTCGCTGAAAATGTTGGACTTTCTATAAAAAACATCGTGAATAAACTTCAAAAGGAAATATTTGTATACATCATCAAATTTCATTAAATTCAACCTTTTGTACATGTCACTAGTTCTCATCAAAGGTACATTATTCCCGTCGTGCTTAACCTTTAGAATGTTCCTTAGTATCTTATCGAGAGAGGTTTTAATGTTATGGAGGTTTATCTCAGGAACACCACCCCAAATGATAACATTTTGTATTATTATAGGGTACACCAAGGAGTAATACATGGTCATAAGAGCCGACTGAGGCACAAGTGAGGAAAGTGGATAAAAAACGCCTTGAATTTTGCTTAATTTCCTAAAAACTTGAGCTGATTGCAGAGTAAAACTTAACTTATTATCAATAACGATGCCCAAGTACCTGACACTGGAGACCCACTCAAGCTTAGTTCCGTTAAAATACATGTCTGGCAAGCTTCCAACATGCCTTGGTGTGAACAACATTAATTTAGTTTTTTCTACGTTAGGAATTAGTCTATTATTCTGGAGCCAATTTGTGAGTTCAGCAATCAATATATTTAATTTGCTAATGCACAATTCAAGTGATTTTTCTCTGATGTAAAACACTGCATCATCTGCAAATAGAACCTTCTTTGCAATCCTTATATCTACTATGTCGTTAATAAAGACATTGAATAGAAGGGGTCCTATAACCGAACCCTGTGGTACCCCAAAATTTATAGGTCCAGTATCAGACACATGGCCATCAATACAAACATACTGCCTTCGGTTACTCTAGTATAACAAGAGGAAGGAGTTGACAATACCTCTAAAACCTCTTATTGATAACTTATGGAGAAGAACATTCCTATCCACAGTATCGAAAGCCTTCTTTAGATCCAAAAAAGTGCTATCGTATACGACTTCTGGTTAAACGAGGGTAAAATATCACTTACAACCTTAAAAATGGCAGTAGTAGTGCTACATGCTTTTCTAAAACCGAACTGAAGGCTCGAAAGTACATTAAAACTATCAATGAATTTGACCATCCTCAAATGAGTTAGGAGTTCAAAAATTTTATTTATAGTAGTTAGAGTTATAATGGGTCTATAATTACTCATTTTGGTTACATCACCTGACTTAAACACTGGGATAACCCTACCAACCTTAAGGAGATCAGGGTACAAGCCTTGAGCAATGCTCAGATTATACAAGTGCGCAATGATAGGTCCAACAGTATCACGAACTAATAGGAGTAAACTGGGCTTAATATCATTTAGACTGTTCCCCTTATCCGGCATTGATTGCAATACTGAACAGACCTGGCCCTCATCTGTTGGAGCCAAGAAGAATGTGTGGTCAATTCGACAAATATTATCAAAACATGTAAGATTTATATCATGAGGAAGATTCCCAGTAAGACGTGAAACAATATTCATGAAAAAATGATTAAAAGAATCTGCTATTTGTGGTCCCTCAATAACTGTCCCATCCTCTGCCATCACCGCCCGTACAGACTCTTTTACACCACGTCCAAGCAGGGTATTGATGTTGGACCAGGTCTTCCTGATATCCCCCCTACAAGTCTCAAACTTACTCATACAATACCTCATCTTGATTTTATTTGTAACCCAAGTCAGTAAATTTTTGTACACATTAAACTGTCGCTTATGAACCAACCCACGCTTCATGAGACTGAACAGCTTGTACTTTTTCCGTATACACCTCTTTAGTTCAGGTGTTACCCACGGAGAACTAACTAGACTCCTGCTTACCCTCTTTCTTTTTATTGGGAAAGCAGAATCATAACACTCAATCAATTTATGGAAAAACTCATTGAAAGCAACATTAGAATTATGTGCTAAAAATACCTGTCGGAAACATGAATTTGACACTCTGTCAACAAACATCTGGATAGTGTTTACATTAATTAGTCTAGAATGTATAGTCTTTACAATGGTTTTACAATTATTTTCAAACATATAATATATTGGGAAATGATCTGTCAAATTAAACAGCACAACACCCGATGAATGATTAGTCCCTATTTTAAAGTTAGTCCAAATGTGATCAATCAAAGAAAATGGTGTGATTTGGTTAGACTCATTAAACTTAGCAGGTAGTGTAATGACAGGAAAATATCCATGACCCAGCATACTATTCATGAACACATCAATGTAGGTCAATTTTAGTTGATTGAAAAGATTCAGATTAAAATCACCAGTTACCATAATTTTATCATGGGCGGGAAATTTACTGATCACTTGACTGAAAAACATTTCATTAAAAAGTACAGCATTAGCACCAGTGGAGCGATAAACACAACAAATAAGATACCGAAAATTAGCACCTGTTAGATAAAATGTGATGACCTCCATAATATTATTGACAAATGTAAAATCCTTAATAACCTCTATGTTTAACAATTCATCATAAAAAACTGTAATTCCTCCACCAAAGTTATCCCTATATATGTTGGCCTGCTTATATCCGCTTATATCAAATGCACAGTCAGAGCTCTCGGATAGCCACGTCTCTACTAACACCAAGACTGTGAATTTAAAAACAAAGTTACACAGAAATGCCACAAAACTTGCAAAGTTCCTTCTACAACTCCTCACGTTAAAGGTGAGCATTGAGAAAATGCCACTCGAATGAACAGAATTTGCTTTAAAGTCGGTTGGGCTATCGTACGAACAGTGGATATATGGGATATCACCTTCTTCACCCAAATTAAGTTGAGGGGGAGCGGGGTCCAACACAAAATCATCCATTACAAAGACCAGTCACGAACATGAATTATTCAGTGCTATTAATAATAATAATAATAATAATAATGATAATAATAATAATAATAATAACAATAATAATAATAATAATAATAATTACAATAATAATAATAATCTTCTTCTCATAATTCTTCTGTTTTATAATAATAATGATAATGATAATTATAATATTCTGTTCATAATTCTTCTGTTTTATAATAATAATAATAATAATAATAATAACAATAATAATAATAATAATAATAATAATAACTATAACAAGAGTAATTTTAATGTTAATAATAATAATAATAATAATAATAATAATAATAATAATAATAATAATAGTAGTAGTAATTATAATATCAATATTAATAATAATAATATTTTTTTTTATATCAACATATATAACAGCAACAACAACAACAATAATAATAATAATAATAATAATAATAATAATAATAATAATATTAATAATAATAATATTTTTTTTATATCAACATATATAACAGCAACAAAAACAATAATAATAATAATAATAATAATAATAATAATAATAATAATAATAGTAACTATAAAATCAAAGTTAATAATAATAATATTTCTTTATATCAACAAATATAACAGCAACAACAACAACAAAAACAACAACAACAACAACAATAATAATAATAATAATAATAATAATAATAATAATAATAATAATAATCACATCGAAAATATCCACATGTGAATGGTCTACATAATATTAAGTCATCATATTCGGTTGATGAGGAAAATAAGTCACTGTTATCCTCGTTCATATTGTCAGTAACTCAACATCCTCATTAAAAAAGAAAAACAAAAAGAATAAATACTATATAATTTTTCTGGGCTTCAAAAAGGGTTAAATAAGGAGGAAATTACGTCATGAGAGAGAAAGCTGCTTTCATAATAACATGATCTGAAGATAATTTTTTTAGAAACGACGCTGTCAATATATCCAACTACCTTAAAGTTGTGTATGTATGAATTAAAACAAATTTTTAATTCAATATAAGAATTCTTTAAAAAGGAAATAATGAGAGGGAATGATATTCATATGCCAGTTGCATTGTATTATCTAGCATAACACCTCAGATTAAGAACGTATGCATAAGTAAATCGGTCTCATTTAGGAAGATAGATGGATGCATTGAAGTATAACGCATAGAATATATTAGAAGTAGGCAAGAATAATATTAAAATATGTTCTTTTCTCATTTAATAGCTGAACTTAAGGATAAAAAAGCCAAACTTTTACATTTGGACTAAGCGGCTTTTTATAAGGAAGGCAAGATATAATCTCTGTGTCGATAAGAAGATTAGGTAAAGGTCATAGATATCAATGAAGTTATCGTCCAATATTAGCTGTCTATGCAAAAAAGTAGCAAATACGATAAACGTAAAAATATTATAGTAAATGAGGCAACCAAAAGGTCATTACCGTAACCCAGACCAGATCACATTTTATAGAAATTCGATCAACATGTGATCCATTATCATATTGAAGATCATAATTGGAGCAAAACATGTTACTATCCTCACAGTCTTTGACTTCAAAATGGTGATATAATGCTTTTACTGAGCCGATTATAGGATTATAGGAAAATGGCACACAATGCTTCTTGATTTTGTTCATTAAACCGTCTTCCATGTTTTAGTAGTCCTATTTTTTTTTTTTTTTTTTTTTTTTTTTTAGACATCTATAAATCCGGAAATGGTGTAGCAAAGAGTAGTAATTTCTTATTACCATAATACTTTTCTCATTGGATAAAATTACAATCAATAAACAAGTTGGCTTAAAAATATTTACACTTGAAAACCCGATTCTAAATGAAGTTAAATCCTACATATTATAACATAGACTTGATAAAAGTAGAAACCACAACCTTAGACAAGTTTTATGGATGGAAACCTAAAGGAGTTATCTTCCTTTTCTTATATCAAGGAACCAAAAGGATATATAATCACTATATTGTACTAAAAAGCGTAATACATGCATGTTTGTGAACAAGATTTTACCATAAAGTCTACTGTGTAATTATAAAAATGAAATTTCATTTAGTAATAGAACCTTCCATTCCTTACTCCCTTTGGTTTTACGTGAAACAGGCTTCTGTATACAAGTTTCCCTTACTTTAACAATGCACACGGGTAATTGAACCGAAAACAATTTGTCCCCTCTACTCAGATCACCTGAACATTTCAACCTAAAACGCCAGCCAAAAATAAGCTTCGCAGATTCAGTCACTAAAGCATTGGAATAGAGAATAGTTTCGTTTAACTAACGCCTTGGTGATAATACATAATCGATTTGTATGTTAATAAGTTTTTAGCCGTTCTTAATTTTATATTTAAGCATTTTGTCATAAATAGCGTCCACTGACTATTTTCTTTACTACTTCAGAATATACGCATTTTCCTTCGGCCAACGAGTGAACTTTAAAAGCATTATCCGAAGGGTTTTAATGAGTAATACAATAAGTGGATTGGAAAATATATACAGATAAGTATGCAAAGCCTAGAGGATTTGTATTTTTGTAATTTCATTTAACGAGAATAGCAAAAAAAGAAAAAAAGAGATAACTACGGAATCCTCCATACTGTTATTCAGTTTTCCTCCTTCACTTCTCTATAGAGCGAAGGTCCTTCTGTTCATCACAGAATTTATTAAACACCATTTCCCAGCAGATCCTGATGTACTGCTTGATTGTACAACGTTGATGAATAGTATATGGAAATACAAATTAAAAAATCTCTCAGATAAAATTTGCAAACACAGGTTTCATAGCATGAACTAACTTTCTTTTAAACATAATGCAGTTACTTTAGGTAATCAAAATAAACAATAATTGATTTTGATGGTGACGTCCTACCATAGTATATTTTTAATTATTCATTTTAAGTTTTGACACACGTTTGGTGACATTATCAAAAACTACGATCAAATCAACGGACTGGAAATAGTATAAAATCAAAGAAATAATTGATAAGTCAATTATTTTACATAATTTTCATGAGATTCGAGAAGCTGGAAATTATTTAAAAACAGATGAAAACAGTATGACACATTATCATTATACACAGAGAGAATAAGCATAAACCTGAATCTAGAAATATTTCTTGTCTATTTCTGCCAATTTAGAGTTGATTAATACGCGTTTTCACATGATTTTCATTTTAATAGCATTTCAAAACGCAAAAGAAATAATTAAGAAGATCTTACTACTATTCTTTAGCTACACACACACACACACACACACGCACAGATATATATATATATATATATATATATATATATATATATATATATATATATTACTGTATTAGACGGTATATCTAACAAATTCATGTTTTCCAACGGTTATATAAGCGATGGGCAACCTGGTAGAGTCTCGAGAACTTTGGGTTTGGAGGAAATGCCCCTTTAAATCTCGATGAAGTCACGGACAGCAAGGTGACGGATTGGGTTTAAGGCGATACACAAGATGTCTTTTCGGCTTCTACTCCAGATGACTGGCAGGTGATCTTACTTGAATTATTTGGGACCTGCAGGGGTCACTTGCCTTAGTTAGATACACACTACATATCATAAGGAGCTAGCCATCCTTTGATGAATCTAGCCGATGAATCCTCAATGATTTAGTTAGCCAATGGTAAGAGTAAATGACAGGATGGACCCTAGTCCCGTCGTAGTGGGGTGCTAAGAATCTCTGGGCTTATAAATGCTAAAAAATGAAATTGGCAATTGGAGTGTTAGAGCCTTGAATCACATTGGGAAGAACAGATGGAGTTAGAAGAGAAGGGCTAGGTACAATGATGACACCAAGAGCAGGATAGACATTAACTGGGTGGAGAGCGGTAAATAGTACATTGTTACTTACAAAGTTTGAATCATAGTAGATCAATATAAGTAATATAGTTTGCTATGCAATAACAAATGATTTCCCTGGAGAAAGGAAAGAAGAAAACTATGAAGAATTGTAGAGCTCAATAGATGAGATACCAGAGAGAGATAGGAAAATTGTAATTGTTGACTTAAATGCTAAAGTTAAAAGGAATAATCAGGGGATACAGAATGTGATGGGTGTCCAGGGTATTTGCAAATTTGCATATGAAAATGAAGCCCATTCCCTAGGTTTCTGTTCAGCAAACAGTCTTGTCATTAGAGATACTCTTTTCCAGCATAATGATAATCTCAAATATACATGGACTTCATCAGGTGGCAATTACAAAAATCAAATAGAACACATTGCCTTTAACAAAGAGAGAAGGAGGACTCTGAGTAATGTAAGAAGCTATAGGAGTGTAGATATTGATAGTGATCACCAGCTCCTCATTGCCAAACTGAAATTAAAACTGAAAGCACACAACAAGAATGCAGGTAGAATATCAAGGTTATATGGAACTCAGCTTTTAGAATATTAGCGTTGAGAAACATTTCAATATAGGAATCGATTTATAGTCATAGAGAATTAAAGGGACGAAGAGCTGATAATTAAAGAAGAGAATTGTGTGATATTAGGAACATATATCAGTCAGTTGTTGGTGAAGTTTTGGGAAATGCAGTCACAAGGAGAAAGCCATGGATATCAAATGATACGTGGGATGTTATAAAAAGGAGATAAAGACAAAAATCAATTGTTGCAAGTTTTCGAGGAAGTAATAAATATTACAAAGTAGAGCATGCTATGAATTCCAGTACTGATAGTGAGGTCAAAAGGAAAGCCAGGAATGAGTGGACAGAATATTTGAAAAGTAAAGCAGATAAGACTGACAAAGCTATGAATTTAGGAAGTGGCTATGGGGTAAGAATCCCTCATAGAATTATTTACGAAACAATCACTGGAGCAAAGTAGAAGCATATACCCATCAAAAGAGTTATGGATCTGTAATGAAAACAGAGGATGAAGAAAGGCAACGTTGGATGGTGCACTTTAATGAGGTCATAAACAGAAGATACGAAAGGAATAATTTGATTGATATACCTGAAGCTGAGGAAGACATTGATGTACCCATGAATTTCTTCAGTGTGTTTGAATTCGAAGCTGTCATTAAAAAACTCAAGAGATAGAAAGCCCCTGGATATGATGAAATAACTGCTGAGATGATAATGGTGGAAAATGAAGTGACCCCAAGAATACCTAAAAGATTATTTTGTCGAATATGGCATAGAAAGGCAAATCTGAAGAATGGGAGTTAGGAGTTTGGATGCCCAAAAAAATGAGACCTGAGTGATTGCAATTGTTATTAGAATATATAGTATGCTTATTCTAAAGTCACTAGTGAGAAAGATTAATGAAAAGTGGAGAGATGAACAAGCAGGATTTAGAAAAGGTAGTAGTTGTATCGACCAAATTTTCAATTTGAGACATGTTGAACAGCAATGCGTATAATATATAAATATAATTTTGACATCATTTGTGGACTATGAAAAATATTCTGATAATGTGCGTCGGCCAATTTTGTGGAGCATCCTACGTTATTGTGGAATTCCTTTTAAATTTGTGAATTTCATTAAGCCTGTTCATGAGCATAGGAAGTGCAAAGTTAATATTGATGAAGTCATATCAAATTAATTTCCAGTGAACAGCGGAGTACTTCAAAGGAATGTGTTGTCACCTATGTTGTTTATCCTACTCAAGGATTTTGTAATGTGTAGAACAGTCGGAGATGGTGGAGAAGGATTGGACTGGATTGTTAACAGGAAATTAGCATACCATGACTCATATCCATACTGTTACACATATATCACTAAACTGATGTATAGCCTGATTTTTTATGTAATTTCAAAGGATTTGATTTCCAAGTTTTACTTAAAAATGGCTATTGTCTGATTCGCTTTTTTCAATCTTGCATGGGACTCTTATTCTAGATATCCTGTATTATAGATCATAGTTCCTAGATGTTTAAATGATTCTACCTCATTAATCCTTAACCCAAACCTAATGATATTTGAGCTACCTGAAGAATACTCAAAATCAGGTAACAGATATTTTTTTATTATTAGATTATATTTTTCTCTATGGAAACATGGTTGATTTCAGTAGCTTCTCTTAGTTGTTTTCATTTCAAACAAGGTAACAAAACTAGTCCTAGTCTGAATCCACAGAAAGACTTTTCTAAATTTTCTAAGCGTTGCAGTGCCTAAGGTCAACCAATGCCTGTTTCACTATAATAATGGTAATGAAAAATCCAATTACAAATT
>NC_090740.1:108366171-108368671 GCF_036898095.1 Palaemon carinicauda | reverse complement strand
TAACAGAAACTTTCTTTTTATTCAATAACAAAGTTTTACAAACAGGTCGATGGTATGGCAATGGGTTCTCCCTTGGGCCCTACCTTTGCAAATATATTTATGTGCCACCTAGAAAAGTTGTTCATTGATCAGTGCCCTGTGTCCTTTAAACCCCTATTTTATAGACGTTACATCGATGATACATTTGTTCTTTTCAGAGATAGACACCTTGCCACTTTGTTTTTAGAGTACATAAACTCATTTCATTCAAATATTAAGTTCACTTTGGATTTCGAACATAATGATCAACTTTCCTTTTTAGATATTAAGATTTTACGTTGTAAT
This sequence comes from Palaemon carinicauda, assembly GCF_036898095.1. Taxonomy (NCBI): domain Eukaryota; kingdom Metazoa; phylum Arthropoda; class Malacostraca; order Decapoda; family Palaemonidae; genus Palaemon; species Palaemon carinicauda. Next base: position 108,368,347 of record NC_090740.1, on the reverse strand, counting down.
GGTGCATTTAGTACTGGCATTTTTAGAAAACAAACTTTTACAGGACTGGTTTAAACTTTTTTAGTCACTGTCCGATTTCATTTAAAGTAAACTCTTGTGAAACATTAATTTTTAGAGCTTTTAATCTTTCTTCAGATTGGGGTAGATTCCACGAAGAATTGAAATTTTTAAAATCATATTTTAATAGGAATTGTTATCCATGTGACGTGTTTGATAAATTTACAAAACAGTTTTTAGATAACTTTTTTTATTCCGAAAGCCACCGTACTAAACGTACCAAAGAAGCAAATGTATGTGTCTCTACCATTTATATATAACTATAAAAATGTTAAATGTAAACTTGAGAAAGCTCTTTCTAATTTGTATCCATGTGTTAATTTTAAGTTTGTATTAAAAAATCCACTATCCATAGGCAGCATGTTCACATTCAGAGACACTACCAGATTTGATGCGGTCCTCAATTGTCTATTTATGCAATTGTCCTAAATGTTATTTAGGAACTTATATTGGTTGTTCCAACCGTCTCTTGAGGATCCGCATTGACTCTCATAGAGGAGTCATTCACCGTACAGGTTGTATTTTAAATAAAAAAAGAATTTTCTTCCATACGTAATCACGCTCAAGAATGCAAGCAATTAATCAACTATTCTAATTTAAAAATACTAGCCCAATCACCCAATAGCTATTCTCTACCTACCATAGAATCACTTTTCATTAAACAGCTATCCCCCACTCTCAATCACTCGACAACCACTGTTCCTTTACATATTGACTAACGACTTTCCCCACTTAATCTTCAAACCATTACTTACACGCTCTAACGTCTAAACCTCCCTGTCTCTCCATGTCTCAGTCTTGGATTTTTTTCTATACTACTATGAGATTCAGGGCCTCTGTAACACGGTTTTTTCGCAATAACTTTTTTTCTATGAATTTCATAAATATAACGCTTATTCAGAATGCACATTATATCTACACATAAATTTTGACTATATTCTGCATTACGTAGGTTGAATAAATTTGGTACATTTTTAAGTAAAAGTGACGATTTTTGAAGACGGGCCAACTTACTCAGAGAAAAGGTTTCGAACGCACTTGTTACGTAACTTATGACGGAATTTCTTCTCTCTTTCTCGATCGATGATTGGTTATACGTAACGAAGGCTATACCTCTGCCAACAATAACACAAAAGTGTAAATAAAAGCAAAGCAGTACACCTTTATGAACTCTGAAACCTCTCCACTGAGAATTGTCATAATGAACAAACGAACAAAATATGTTAATAAATACAAAAACACTTCGATTATTTGTCTAACTCCCAAAATAAGTTTCCTAAGAAATTACAGTCTACTTTATAGCTCACAATCAGACTGACAAGGTGTAGGGAATAGTTGGTAATTTTCAAAAACGTAGTAGACAAGCTTGATTTGATAACTGCTATATCCAATGTCAAGCAATTTTTATTTATTGTCTATCTACCGTTCTATTTACTGTAAAAAAAAAAAAAAAAAATAGCCGGTACTGTATTTTGCTTTAAACTTTCACCAATAATTATCGTCAGAATGATGACTTCATGAGGCTCCACCCACTTTAGCCTCGTTATAATTCTGGATAACACTGAAGGCTATCATGGGCATTGTTGGATCAGAAAATTAAAATTAAGGCTATAAAAACTTATTTCTCGAGTAGTTGTAAGAAGTGCTAAATGATCCTCAAGGATCCCAGCAGTTGGCCTAAACGTTTAATTCATGTATACTACTGTTGCGGCACTGCTGCTACAGTAGTATTACTACGCTACCACAGATACCCCACCCACATTTATGTATCGTTCCGCCATTCATAAAGTCTGTGTCATTTTTTTTCACTGTGCAATAAGCCATGGCCTCCTCAGAATTTAAGTTTTATATTAGATGATAGGTTATTTCATTAAGCTGACAAATTTATGGCAACTGGGTATGTTATTGCCGATGTTGAAGCTAAAGATAAAGTTTGGTATCATTCCTTCATTGCATTATCATCTTTACTACTATTTGTTTTGCTACATGTAGTAATTATTTTAAAGGATAAATGAATTATGTTCACTTTACTCCTATAAATTCCCATAAGATGTACAAATAAAACTGCTAAAACTATTCATGATTTATTTACAAAATGCAGTCATGCCCAAAACATAGC
>NC_090740.1:108356171-108361171 GCF_036898095.1 Palaemon carinicauda | reverse complement strand
ACGACAACATTTAATATTTCATGTCGAAATAACTACAGTATTTCTTTTTCAATGGGAGAGTCTTTCTTAACAACGCAAAATATATTCCATTTGATCAGGTATATATTTCAATTTCCTCGTATCCCACTATCTTTTTTAACACCTCCAATGAAGTTCGGAGGATGTTATGATTTTGGGCTATTTGTCCGTTTGTCTGTTTGCCTATTTATCTGTTTTTTTATAATTGGCATTCTGGCCGCAATTTTCCTTATGGAGTACTGAAACATTCTAAGATTAATTGTTACACTAAGACGTGGAAATGATTCAATTTTCAAAGTACTGGGCCAAAGGTCAAGGTCAAGGTCAAGGTTGAGCAAAAAGTCGTCGGAAATTGAGTTTGGGAAACCCAAGCTGTTTTCAAGAAATAAGCTCCCTGGCAATGGTCTGCACTCTCAGAGTGCTCTTTTAGTTGTATAATGTCATTATTTTTACTATTACAATTCACAGATATGTATGCAAGGTGGCTGATAGTTACCAACAGAGAGAAGAGATGAATGCAAGGGAACTTTATTCGATAAGACAACGATCTTATATATAGACAGTTGCGATGCAAACAGCATTAAACCTGCCATGGCAAGCTTAAACAGGTCTCGTGAAAAAAAATACATATGAAATGGGGGACCCTGCTCTTGAGAGGCTCACTGTAGATGGGTGATTTTGTAGGATATAAGCAAGTTTTAGGTGATCAATGGAGACCAGTCTATTTAGCCCCAATTATTGATAAAGAAAGCCTTCAATATGTGACGAATCACGAGTAAAGGGCCCGTGTGAAGGGGCGTCAGAGTTGGCATGCTAGTGTTGGTGTGCAGGATAATGTGCACTGTGGTGAGAAAGTCTGTTTGTATGTGTTTCTTCACTGGTGACTTGTAAGTCTGGTGCCATGGAGTGAATTTTCCCACAACATGGCATAGGCACGGGAGATTATCAGAGGTGGTTGCAGACGGAAAAAAATTCGGCAGGAATGACCAACAAGTAGCCATACACCATTTCAGCTGCACGGGAAGGTGAGAACAGGTGCAGTTGACAGGGCATAGTTTGCATTATAGAAGGTTGCTTCCTGACAGGGACACCACTTCTGGTCTTTTGGCTTGCCCTTGAGGTAGGCGTAGAGGGGGCAATAGTGACAACGATTGCTGGCAAGAACTGGTGCTAATAGTTTATCATGACCAAGAATTCTTGTAGTGCTTTGACAGTTGAAGGCGTGGGGAAGTTCTGAACAGCTGATATTTTCTCAGGGAGGGGGGAACACCTTCCGGAGTAATGCGGGGCCTTAAGAACAATATTTCACAGGCGCCAAAAGTGCAATTGTTTTACTGGACTACATATACAATACATAAAATGGGAGGTTCCCTAAGATGCTATCCATAAGGCGTTGAAAAGTGCCCCTGGCATTACGAAGGCCAAAATAAGAGTAATTGAATATGTAATTACCAAAGGAGCTGGTTATGGTAGTCTTGTGGATTTCTTCTGGGTTCATGGGTGTCTGGAAACACCCCTTCAGGAGGTCGAGTATGGAGAAAACCTTCGCTTTGTACAAGTAGGAGGTGACGTCGGTGTTGTTGGGGAGTGGGCAATGATCCGGTTCTGTTTGCATGTTCAGACACCTTTAATCCTCACAAGGACACAGGGAGCCATCCTACTTTAGGCCGATGAATAAGGGTGATGACCAAGGTCTTGAGAGCTTTTAGCAAAGGCCCATTTCTTGCATTTCAGAAAACATTCGTTCAATGACTGCCAAATGACCCGGGACCAGATGCCGAAATCTGTCTAACACAAGGGGCCCTGTTGTCTTGTTATGGTGATAAATACTGTGTTTAGCGTGAACCGCAGGTTTTTGGTAAAGTTCTGGACTGAAGATTTTAAGGTATAACGTGGGGAGGGGGCCGTAGGCATCCGTAGGTGTGCTGATGTGGAGAGCATGGTAAGGCAGGGAGGGTTGAAGAGGTGTCAACAAGTATGAGTCTGCGTTGACTATCCGTCGAAGAGCAACATTAACTGGGAAATTTGTGAGGAAATCTGCACAGAGGATTGGTAATGGGATGTCAGCAACTAGAGACTTGCAATGATATCTGGCACTCCCAAATGTTAGTGTGAGTGTCTCGTACCCTAGGGTAAGGATTGCAGGTTCCTTGGCAGCTAGGAGCCGGACATCAGGAGGCTTAGAATAACTACATCATGTCCTTGTGAGTGGCATTGTTAGAAGAGAATGCCAATCACCAGTGTCTACCAAAAAACACACACACAAAAAAAAACAAAAAAAAAAAAAACGGACAACTGTACGTGCTTCATGTAAAAATAAAAAAGATTTGTGATAATGGAGGCCACTGCCACAAGGGATGGCCTACTTACACGGTTTTAAGCCACTCACGACTGTTTGCACATTTCTTCAAAGCAGACCCGAATCTGGAGTGGTACTAACATAACTGCCGTTGATGAGAGAGGGGCAGTATATGTTGGTGGTGGGTAGCTATGTGTCTGCTCCGACATGACATCACATAACCTTCGATCTATGTTGAAAATTTTCCTTTTCGTCAAGAGTGGAGGTGTTGATGGAGGCTTTGAAGGCAGTGAAGTAAGTGTCCATAAGGGACTCAACTGTGGTCATCAGGTCCTTCATGAGCAAAATATCGACATCAGAGATGGTGACACATATAGATTTGGCTAGGCATCATACCCAAAGGGTACAAACTAGGTTTACCTCATGAGGAGAGCCGTCTGCGCCAGGTTAAAGACGACTGATACTGGTTAATTACATGGGGGCAAGAAGGGCCTTATGGTTCCCCAACGGTTGTTCAGGGAGCTGGAAAAGCTTGACTATTTTCATGGCTGATGAAGGTGAGCACTGCTCTAGGAGGTATGTTTTGAGGGTACAATATTGGAGTGTCCCCCTTGGTTGCAAAGTCAATCAGAGTTTTCCGGGAAATTGTCCTCAAGGATTGTCTTGACATATTCTGCTTTGTTGCTTGAGTTAGTCACGCCCTTGGTACAAAACAGAACCTCGGCATGCTAAAACCAGGAAAATGCCTTTTTACTGGCGAAGAGTGTGAGTTTCATGGATGTGGCGTGAATAGAAGAATCAGTTTCGGTGGGTGGCATCGTCACACAGTAAGGCACAGCAGTGATGGGGAAGGCCAGAGGGAGCTGGTCCTTTGGCGGTCACCAATGTACAATGGGGCTGTTAAGTAATGACAGAGACTCGCGATGAATGCAAGTGAAGTTTATTCAAGAACAAAATAATCTTATAAGAAGACAGTTGCCGGCAAGAAAAACTAAATTCAAGCACTATAATATATTAGATGGTAAGCTTAAACAGGTTTCTATTATAAGTGCTGAGGAGAGATAGAGCTAGAAAAAGAAACAGAAACGTTACAATGTACGAACGTATATGGAATACGTGCGTATATAGTTATGTTCTGGCAAATACACTAAATTAGTAAGGGCCATGTAATGAATGTTTCTCAAATTCTGATTATCATTATAATGATACAGAGTTCTTCATTTTTCGAGGGCTTATGCCTTCTCCGCCAGTAATCCTTTTCGTTAACATTTCTAACACGACAGTAAAGATTTTCCCTGGTCTAGATTTTGATTACTAGGAAAGTAATGCGTCTCTACCCATACACAAAATTATGCTATTGTAACCACAACAAAACTCAATTTTTCAGTATGAATACCCCTAATGATAATATCCTAGCTGCTATAGGGTTTATTCCTACTCAGTATTGCACATTCTTACACCTATCAAAGATTATTGTGTGATTCTCGCTCTAAGTGTGGATTACATAACATTATTATGGTGATTTGTTCTTATGGATATTCTCTTCATACAGACGTTTATTGAATTTAAATTTTCATCGGATTCTACAACATGAGAAGGAATATACCCCTATCACATCTTCCGATGAAAACATCTGCATTTTTCAACGATATGTTCTGTGCTATTTTCTTATACCTTACTTCTTAATGGTGTTAATTATGTAAACGAATTATGAAACATACAATCTTTAATGTTTACTATGCAATCAATACACCTATTCTTACGTAAGGGTTTTCTTATCTACGTATTGTTTTTTTTTAGCAACTAGCAATTTTTGACTACAGTCCAATTATTGCATAGTTTGTGGTATTCTAATCTTATATCCACGTCTGCTGAAACGTAAAATATTTGATTTCAGAAGCTTATGAATTTCAGAATCTTACTTGTATGTTTCAACAAACGATATTGTAAGATGGTTCAGCCTTTTTTTGTTCATAGAAATAAGCATTTTAATCATAGGAAATAACTTGTTCAAAGTATTTTTGGAGCTTCCTTTGTGAATAACGAACTAATAGTTACGAAACTGATAATTACGAGTACTTTTGTTTGTTTAATTTACACTTCACAACCATGCATATGGGCCTATTGACTTTTCCCCTTTAGAGAGAATGAATCTACGTATTACTTGGCCTAACTCTGTCCCTGCCTTCTTCTTTACTCTTTTATATCTATTGCAATATATGATTTAAAATGCAAATTCTAGCCATTCGCTCAACATATAGACACTAGAAATTGACAAAGATACGACTGTTGATCCCCTGGAAATATTGTTGCTAGTTCTACCTTTCGAAATCGAAATATGGAACTCGACTGGAGAGTAATAAAATAAAATACGAATTGATTGCAAGTGGCTGCAAATTGATATATGAAAATTTAAATTTCACGCAACATGATATATTCAAATGAATACATCAGGTAAGACGAATCATGAACTGAAAGTGGAAACTGTACTGTTAAAAATAAAGAATTTTTAACAAAATGAGATTTGACACATAATTTTAATCGATTTACATAGCAAACCTATAAGGATGATTCCAGGACAAAAGTTTGGAGACTTTACTGTAACTTGAAAAAAAAAAATAAAAAAAAAACACATGGCAATGGAGTTTGAACACGGACACTCGCGTACACATACAAAAACACA
>NC_090740.1:108341171-108351171 GCF_036898095.1 Palaemon carinicauda | reverse complement strand
TGCAAAAACACTTTCTCCTGAGAACCGAAATGAACATGAGAACGAGTTTAGGATGTCGCATAGCCACAGATATCAACGATAAAGATAAGGTCCGTTTATGGAAGCGATGTGGAGGATTTATTTTTGCTGTATTTTAATTTTTGTTTTTTGCCAAATCCTGAGAGAGAGAGAGAGAGAGAGAGAGAGAGAGAGAGAGAGAGAGAGAGAAAGTAGTTAGTGTATCGATCGTTGGTGGTGAGAAAGACTGTTGGTACAAATGAGATTGTTTGTTTATGTTTTAGTTAGGTTACGACAGTGGTGAATGTCTTGGGTGAATGCTTATTTTGATTTTGACTGCAGCTTAAGACAGTTCGTTTGAATACTGGATTATTATTATTATATATTTTTACCAGTGTGGAAGTGATAATTTATATTCTGAGTAAGTACAGTTTTGTTTATCTTTGCTTGTCGTGATTGTGAATGATAGGAACAATTTATTATTTATCTTTGATTATAGTGAGATAGTTCAGTTAGCTAGAAGTGTTCGTAAGTGTTTTTCTTTTTTATTTTGGCAGGCCGTGATTCCTCCTTGGATGAACTTACTCCTTTGGAGAGATTAAATTGATATGAATGACGATCTTTAGTTGCTGACCTGGCCTGTAATCGATTATACTTAGACTGCTCTTGTGGATTGACCGACTGTAGATGACCTGGATTGTGTTCAAGAACCGGATTTGATTGTGCTTTTTGTATTTCGATTGACGACGATGATGATGATTTTGATGATGATGATGATGAGGATAACGCGCACAACCCAAACCAACTAGTACACATACTCTATCCTAATATTTAACAGTGATTAGGTTGCTGCAGAGTTGTGGGTTTGGGCTTTTAATGACTGTTGGCCCTTGTGTGGAAAAAGTAGTCCACACATAAACAAATATTGGTGTTGGTGTGACGTTTAATTTTAAGTTTATTAGGGTTTTTTGGGGGGTTATATGAATGGTGTTTTGGTTCTTATATATATATATATATATATATATATAGTGTTAAGTTTTGATTAGTTTTAAGTGTTTATTTTGATTGCTTATAGTTTGATTTATTTTAGTTTAAGAAATATAGTTTTCAGGATATGTTTTGTTTAAATTTTCCTTCTGTCCAAGAGTCCAGTTGATAAAGTAAGGTGAAAGTTTGTGTTGTGGGACCATTGTCAGTAGGTGTGATTCAGGGTGTGGGGCTTGTTCTTGCAACATCCCGCCACAGCGACATTTAGAAGTCCTGACCGAAAAAGACTACGAAATTTACTATCACCAATAGTGGAAATAATACTGTTGAGAATTTGACGTTGTCATACTTAGAAATATTCTTTTCATAATATTTCTGCTCTATAATAATAATAATAATAATAATAATAATAATAATAATAATAATAATAATAATAATAATAATAATAATAATAATAATAATAACTAGTGGAACCCGTATAAATTACCCGAAATTATATTTTCAATTCTAATTTTCTTGTTCGTAGCCTATACATGTTTGAATAAAATGTGATAAGATTTACCTTGTATATTCATTCTAAAAAATAGCCAATACATGAAACAATTTACAAAACTTCTTCATATACAATATTTCTAGTGAAGGTAGTTCCTCTTCTCTGGCCATGAGTTTCTACTCAGGGCAAATCTTCACTCTTACGCTGTTCATAGACCTTGCTCTTGAGAAAGCAACATAAAGTTGTCCATGAGTAAAGCAAGGTTGTGGTAGGTAGATCCCAACATTATCGAAATTCTGTCCTTAAGCTTTATTAAAGGTCATTGAATATGATACGCGGACGGGAGATTGAGTAATGTTTAGGAAGATTTGAAGCAAAGGGTGAACAGAATTATGAGAAATCTTTTACAATAATTGATGGGAATTGATAGAACTCAATTTTTTGTCTAATACTTAAAAAAGGAGTCAGGTGCTAAATACAAAATTGGGAAAACTATATAAGAGGTGCTACGGTTAAGTAATCAAAGTCTAATGTGAATTTGTAATAGTATACAGTACTAAGAAATTATTTCCGTTTTCTTTAAAGCATGACACAATAATATTAATAATAATAATAATAATAATAACATAGAAAAATACCACATTTGAGAGGTCTAAAGAATGATAAATCATCATATTCGCTTGATATATGTAAGGGAGATGATAAGTCACCGTGATACTAATACAAGTGTGGCTAGTGAAAAATTATTTCATATCATATATATTATAATATAGACACCACCACCTTAGCTTCTTCAGAAAAGTTTTAGTTTTTGTGGATGGAAAACTACTGGGGTATTCCTACTTTTCTTTTATTAAGAAAACAAAAGGATATATAATCACCACATTGTGCTAAAAACGTGTCATTTGCATGTTAGTGAACAACCTTTCACCATAAAATCTACTTGGTGAATACAAGAATACAATTTCTTTTGATAATAGAACCTTCAAAGCCTTATACCAGGTGGACACTTGCATGAATCTGAGGCACACATTGGCTTGATTCGAATAGTGCCAGTGTGCAAACTAGTCATAAACTGGTGTGAAGTGTACGTAAACTAGTCATGGTTGCGTGGCATGTCGGGGCAAGAATTTTGAAATTTTAAAAATTTTGGTCATGATTGAATTTCGCGTCCGGGTCGTGAACTATACGCAAACCGTTCATGAACTCGTCGTGACCTCGTCGGGACGATGTGGGAGGATGTGCACCAGTGTGTGGCAATGCTTGCCATACCTCGACTGTCACAAACTGCCACGAATAGTTCACAAACAGCTCACATCGAGTTCACGAGTTGTTGACGACGTGTTCACAAATATGCGTGAGTCGAAGCGTGGCCGTGCCTTCCAACTGACCAGGTCACGTTTATTTCACGCATTGATGGCCCGTGCAGTTCACGACTAGTTTACGCACTTCACAAAAAGTTTACGTAAGGCACGAGCAGTTCCTGAGCAGTTCACAAACAGTTCACAAGCAGTTCACGAACAGTTCACGAGCAGTTCACGACTACTGTGTGACAGTGGCATTCGCATCCATGTGGGAGTATATCCAGGGCTTCCTGGACACAGCTCGCCATTCCAGAGATTGCCAGTGAAGAGAAAACATGCCTAAAACAAAGCTGACAAGAGGAAGAGGAAAACAGAGAAGCCCAGAAGCCAACAGGCCAGAGGCAGAGACCGCTGAGAGAGATATTCCCATCAGTCATCTATATCATGTCTCAATGTGATCCCAGAGACACAACAAGATCCAATCAAAAGTTAGAGACAGCCATCCAGTGAAGACGAGGCTAACAGAAAGCAGAAGAAGCAGGTCCGGGTGTCCAAGAAAGAAATCTCTGTTTACTGCTGGACAGAGTAGGCCGAGTTTAGGCTGGCCGAGCTTGTGATGGAGAACCCCCAGCTGTATGATAAGAAGCAGGATTGGGACCGAGTTGGAAAATAGCTGGAGCTTCCTGCCACTGGTGCCCAGTGCAAGAAGCAATACGAGAACTTGAGAACTAGGGTGGGGAAGATTATGAAGAAGAAGAAGAGTGGAGCTGGCCAGCCACAAAGGAGTGCCCGTGACGACTAGATCATGGAGACCTGGAGTTTCCTGATGCAATACATTGTCCGGGAAGAGACAGTCCCCAGTGACCAGTTTGCTGTCCCAGAGTCAGCTGCAGTGACGATCAGCGACGATGATGATGATGAAGAGAGGCCCACAGGTTCCCAGAGCCAATCATCCACTAGCACCCAGAAGGGCATTAGCCAGGGGAAGCTGTCCAAGCCACCAGCAACAGAGACAGCCACCACAACCATCGACACCAGGGTGACCTAGAGTGACCTCAGTGATGCAGTGAAACAGGTGAGAATCCCAATGTATACACATGCAGATTGTATTCCAGTTTGATCCATTGCTCTTGACATGGCATGTGCAGTATGTTGCATTGAAAAGCTCTACTTAATTGTAACAATGCTTGTATGTTTCAGATTCTCTCCAAAGCAGATTCCTTGGGGTCCACTCACTCATACACCAGCCAACAGAAGATGATACACGATTTTGTGTGCTTGCTGGAAGGGCACATGCAGGCCATCCCAGAGGACTCCTGGCATGAATTCCAGATAGACTGCCTCCATCTTGTACACCGCTACAGGCAGGGGCTTCAGCTCTTCCAGCAGCCACATCAACAACCATTCATGACCTTACCAGCCCCGCAGTAGCAGTAGCCTTGGCAGCCCCCTCAGCAGCAGCTGTTCTGGCATCAACCTCAACCACCCACCTTGCAGGCACCGCCAGAGCGGCAGCAGCAGCAGCCTCAACAGGAACCCCCAACCAGTGAGCCATCACCTCTAAGCTGGAGGCCGCTCCAGTCACCTCAGGATTCAGGCCAGTCCTCCTGGCCCCGTACCACGGAGTGGCAACCAAGGATGCCACCTGCACTATCAGCCACCCTTGTCCAGGCTCCTTCACCAACACCTTCAGTGCCATCACTGTCAGCCACCTTCAAGACACTAGTAACACCACTCACCTTCCCGGCCCTGACCCTGGGGTCCGTCGACAGCAGCCTAGAGGGCATTTCATCCTCAAACCCTTTTCACCTCCAAGGAACTCGACACACCACCAGTCTAACGGATATCCCCACGCAGTGGTACCAGAACAAGCAAGGACACTGCGTGAGAGACTTTAGAAAGTGAGAGACTTTTGGGAGTCAGGGCCATTGAGAAACTTCTAAATATTATTTAATAGTTGGACTGTGATACTTGTACATATCTGGTGTTTGCTGTTTTCCTTTTGATAAATTGATATTTTCTTTCAAAACACTTGCTTTTCTCTTTAAACTTAAGATAAAGATATAGAAAAACAAAAACAAAACGTGAACGAAAAAGAAACAAAAAACCAACCAAAAATAAAATGGCAATGAAATAAAAATGAAAAATAAACGTTTCTTTTACCTGAAAAATGGAACAACTATGGATGCAGCTCATGGAGCTACTACCATTCTTTCTTGCCAAGGGACATCACCAGTAGGGGACATGTAGTAATGTGACAGGTAGTCTCACTGATCCTTTGTATCCTTCTGGATATGATGGCCGGTTAGAGGTAACAGCCCCTTCTGGTGTTGGTCAGTCCTCCCTCCACCAGGGATCAGATCATGTGTGTACGGATCGTCGTGGCCCACTTCTGAATTTGCGTGTGGATATCTGATGAGGATGAGGTTGTGCAGGACACAGGCTCACATGGTTATCAGGTTGATGGTGTCGTGGTGCTGATGCATCGTTTTGCTTTCTGGCCAACCGTTCCCTGACCCACACTTTCCTTTTTGTCTTTCTTCAAGGTGGGGCTGCCTTTTCTTGCTCTTCTGGCTCTTCCAGCCTTTTCTGCTGTTCTTCAACAATGGCTAGAGCAGCTGCCAGTTATAGGCATCTTCTCTTCTCTGCAATGAACATAATCATTGCAGAGAAGAGAAGATGCCTATAACTGGCAGCTGCTCTAGCCATTGTTGAAAAACAGCAGAAAAGGCTGGAAGATGTTGTCTCTTTCACAGCCAATCCAAAAATGACCGGGGGGTTGGGGAGGCCCCCTTTCTATATGGCCTGCCCAAGTCAGCACAACACCTTCTGAATTGCCCAAACTTGTCGTGCTAATGCAGGAAGTACGTATACTATACGCAAACTATACTTGAACTCGTCATGCCAGTTCGTGTTAATGTGGACACTGATGGGCACACATTCGTAAACTATTCGTGAACTTGTCGTGAACTATGCGGGAATTAGTCGTGAACGCTGCGGGAGCCTCCCAGTTCATGCCACAAAATAGCACTACATGTCACGACAAATTCATGGCCAAAAATCGTGCAAAGGATGAATTACAGATGATTACGGAGAGGTAGAATGAGTCACAGCTGCTTACGGAGAGGACAGATGAATCACAGCTGCATATGGAGAGGCAAAATGAGTCACTGCTTCTTACAGGTAAGCAGGATAAGTTACAGTTGCTTACAGAGAGAATGTGAGCTGAAGGTAAGCATAGGGAATCACTGGCAGGTTTTAAGTCGAGGACAGGTGAGGAAATTCATAGGCAGGTGCTGGCAGGCTTTGGGTTGATGTGGGGAGCAACAAGAAGGGCAGAAAGGCAAAGGGAATGGTAGTAAGTGAGGAAAATTGTTGTCAGGCACTGGGTGACATGAGGCGATGTGGGTAACTGCAGGCTAGTGTGAGGAGTTGTCATATGAAAGGTGCATGAAGACATGATCAGTTCCATGTAGGTGCTAGGTGAGTTGAGGAGTCAAGAAGAGTTATGTGCAGGCGTGGGGAGTTAGGAACAGGCAAGGGGGTATTTAGACAGCTATGGAGAGCCTCAGGAGTTGAAGGGAGATATGGTGAGTTATTAGAATTGCAAGTTAAAGTTGAGTAGTCATCAGCAGGCTCTCAAGTATTGGGAGGTGTGGGCTGGATTAATGAGTTTTGGTTAGGTGGGGGAAATTATGAAAAGTGGGAGGCACTTACAGTTACAGAGAGTAGAAGACAGGCATTAGAAGGGCTGGGCTAGAGCAAGGAGTTGTAAGAAATATCGTGCAGAGTCACGGGTAGTTAGGAAGAGTCTTGGGGTGTCATGGGGAGTCATGAAAAGCCTTTTGAAGGCATAGGGAGCCGCGGGCAGGTGACGACCGATATTGGCAGTTGTGGATAGATAGGAGGTGTCACAACTAGATGCAGGGACTAGCAGGCAGAGTAAACATTATTAAAGTGGTGCAGGGAGTTGCGAGCAGCTGGCAAGAGTTAGGCTAGTCTCTTACTTGTGATTTTTTTGTCGATCATCACTGATTGTTACCAGATGCCTCTAGAAAATGTGTCCATCAGTAGATGGTGAGACTGAAAATAGGATAACAACCCCATCCACTAGTTAGCGGGTGGTGGGTGGGGTAGACTGGCTACCCCGCTCACTCACACCTCTCGGCTGAGTAACCACTTTACTTTTTGGCTCGGTAGAGGACGAACATGCTGCCGTGCTCTCCCGCAATGTCTTGCCTTGATTGTTTTTGTCATTTTTCCTTTTCTCTTGTGTGTTTTCATTTATCATATATATATATATATATATATATAAATATATATATATATATATATATATATATACGAGATGGGAAGCAGATGTATATATGTATAAATGGAGAAATGCGTTTATGTTGTTAGATACTTGTAATTTTAATTACTGTTGACAACATATCCGACGGCCTCTGCCGTTAGGGAGTTGTCATTGTGTTGATACTACTCCCCTACCTTGCCGTCCTACCCTGCGCTGATGGTTGGCAGGCTCTCAACAATCTGTGTGTTTGTTTCATTACTGAGTTAAAGTGTTTAACAATTCAGCTCCCTTTCAAGGAATTATCTTATCTATTAAGTTGTATAATTATATACCTTGCTATTCTCCTGTAACTAGACATACAGCATTTATGTTCTGCCTTCTTATAGGCACTTTTTTCCTTTCTATAGATTGGAAGTTTTAGTATCCTTCAACGACTCTGATTGGAAACTTTTAGTAAACATATCTATCCCCTAATAAGGAACATTCAATACTAATGCTATTTATTGATCGGAGACAGAGAAGTATGAATATTTTCATCCTAAAAAAAAAATAAATCTCCGTTGCGAACATTTTCAACTTTCTCTATCTGAGTTCCGGACACGACTCTAAGTCGAGCTACCTAGTAGTAGACTTATACTTACTACTACGTAGTAGACTTATGTTTACTAGCCATCCAACAATAAATTAAAGATACATCTCAATCTCCTCTTGGGGTTGGTTGTATGAGTTTGGTAATTACCGTCCGGTTTTCTGTGCGAAAGGCAATCTCTTTGGAGATTCACTCTTATAATATAAGCTATACTGAATAACTCATTTACCGTTGGGTATCGGGTTTATTCGGCCAACCAGAAAAGGTTGGTGTTAGTTGGAGGGTGGACAGGCTCCTCCCCTTCATTGCAAGAATGTGCAAATAGTTGCACGTCTCGACATCACTTTAAGATGTGTTTATTGCTATGCAATCTCCCCCCAACCTACTGCTGGACGAACCACGGATGGGGGTGGCAGACGAGAGCTTCTGCAAAGAGGCCTATCTTCTTGTCTCCTCTCCGGATCTGATGCTCTCTTTAATACATCAAAAAGAGTGTGGGGCATATGTCACACCATTCCATCCTCGTCCGTTGGCGCGATTCAGAAAGGTACCAGCATTCACCTCTCTTAGAGAACCATCGAGCAGTAGGAAGCCTCGGATGGACAGACGACAGCTAGGTGCCTCCATCCGCTCGCGTTATTCCTGGTACAGGATTGTGCTTGCAGATAATCTGAACAGACCACTCAGATATAGTGGGCTCCTATTGTCTTTGAATCATCCTGTATCCAGCAAAGTCTTAACTTCGTGAGGTTTCCGACTGTGGCCATGCTCACAACGGCCCGGAAATTCAAGCTCCCACTCACTGTTCACCAGGCCCTTTTTTCTCCTATTCGGTCAGGTGAGAAAGTCCTCAACCAAGTCAGGAGAAGCAAGATCTTATCAATGACTCCAATAGCTTCCCTATGGCATCCCGCAGAATGGTTCCCGTACCTTCCATAGCTCCTAATGGAGTTCCAATAGCTTCGCTGTGGCATCACGCAGAATGGTTCCCGGACCTTTTGCAGCTCTTGACAGAGTTCTGAGTGATCTTCCTCCATGACACGATGTTCCAGGCAGCCATATACCAACACTTTCCTAAGCCATAGGTTTGATTCGACTTTCACTTGCTAGCGTTGGTCTTCTAGGCGAAGTATTCGGTCCTTTGTGACTAATGTCGTGAAAGGGGATTTTCTCCATCGATGCCTTTACTTATGCAGAATTTGAGATAACTTGTCCCCTATCGAATCTCAACCTCCCCCTGGGAACGTGGTTCAGGTCCTTCAGTCTCTGTAGGACTCTCTCTAGAACCTGTATGCCAGGAAGCAGATCGCTTCTTTACATGGAAGACGGACCTTCCTACTTACTTGGGCTTTGACCAAGAGAGTTAGTGTGTTGTATGATCCATCTTCTGATGTCTCCTACTCTAGGAGACGAGGAGAAGCAATCCTCAGTGGCATCCCTGAGTTGATTGCCAAAACTCAAAATCCGAGTGTGCTGTACCCTAGGTGCAGCCCATTTCGGATAAAGTCTTCGTTCGGTAACCAAAGACCCATCAACTGGGGTTTTACCCAGTGAGGAGTCTGCGGTGTTACCTTAAAAGAACAATACTAGCTCGCCCCGTGTGTCGGCACTGTTGACCAGCACGGGGAAGGTTAAGCTCTTTTTACCTCAGCCATGAAAGTTAGAAGGAGGTTATATTTTACCACCTGTTTGTGTGTTGTTATTATTTCTCTTATTATTATTATTACTATTATTATTATTATTATTATTATTATTATTATTATTATTATTATTATTATTATTATTATTATTGTTGCTAGCTAACCTATAACCATAGCTGTAAAAACAAAATTCTCTAACCGAAAGGGGTTCAACGAAGAAAAATAGCCAAATGAGGAAAGGAAATAAATAAACGATCTGAGAAATGTTGAACAATTAAAATTAAATATTTTAAAAACATTAACAATAGCAAAACATATATTTCATATAATTTTTAAACTATAAAAAAGACTTAGGCAAGCCTCTTCAGGATAAAAATTTTCCTGCAAGTGTGAACTTTGAAATTTCTATCTATTTAACTATCTTATTAAGAAGATCATTCCACAACTTGGCCAAAGCTTGAATGTAACTTCTAGAATATTGTGTGGTATTAAGCTTCATGATGGAGAAGGCTTGGGTATTAGAATTACCTGCATGCCTAGTATGACGCACAGCATGGATATGTCGTGGTAGATCTGAATGTAAATGATGACCAATATTATAAAAAAAAAAAAAAAATCGTATTCAACATGCATAAAGCAATAATTGAGTGACGGTGCCAGCGATTAATATCTAGATAAGGAATAAGAAAATTATTA
>NC_090740.1:108333671-108338671 GCF_036898095.1 Palaemon carinicauda | reverse complement strand
TCTAGACAATTGTCTTTCTTACTGTGAAATACCAATTCCGCTGCCGATTTTACTACAAATATGACTTCTAACACTGTTTTCCCTATTGGTGCAATAAAAACTTGCACCACGACCCGCCAAGGGTCGTGACACTATGGTAAGCACTTACTCTGGGAGAAAGACACTCCAAAATCCAACCACGATTCTCTTGTCTTTGGTATTGACCTAGCTCCTGCATCATGGTCTTCTACTGTTTTGGGGTAGACTTCTATTTCTTGAGGCTAAACTCGATCTTACTATTCTTATTATTTCTCTTTTTCTTTTTTTTTATGTTTTTTATAGTTTATATTTAAAAGATCTATTTCAATGTTGTTGCTGTTCTTAAAATATCTTATTTGAATTTTTCATTACTTCTATTGTTTACTCATTTCTTTGTTTCCTTCCTAACTGAGCTATTTTTTCGTGTGGGAGCCTTTGGTCTTATAGATTCCTGCTTTTCCAACTCGGGTTCTAGCTTATTACTACTACTACTACTACTACTACTACTACTACTACTACTACTACTACTACTATTACTACTACTACTACTTCTTATAATAATAATAATAATAATAATAATAATAATAATAATAATAATAATAATAATAATAATAATAATTCAATCAGCTGGTACTTTATGGCAGTGGGGGTTTGAGATAGCATCGATATTCTGCTGTAAGGGGAACTGCAATCTCTTGGATAAAATTCATTTTTGGTCTGAATAATGTAAAATGAAGACTGACAAGCGGCATCTAACGTGTCTTTCAAAAGGCCATTTTGTGTAAAGGATCTCTAGACCCAGCGACTCTTGTGTCATCTCGCTGTCGTTCGAACAGATTTATCAACCACTAACAAAAATCTTAAGCAATCCAGGGAAATTGCCGTGAAATAAAAAGAATAAAAAGTTTTATTACTATATATATGATCGGTCTTTAGGACATTGTCCTGTTCCTTGTCTCTGCCACTCATGAGTATCATTTAAAACGAAACATAGGAAAAGTTGGGAACTAGCATTTCTCATCGATTTTCCTCTTGGATCCAATGTGCTTTATCGACTATATCTGTTTTCTAAAAATAGGCTGTTGACCATCGCTGTGAAGCTATTTTAGAATAAATTTATCACAACTTGATCTTATTCGTTCTTAAGATGAACATTAGTTATATCCTTTCCTTCGTATTTCTGTGTCGACGGAGTAAATTCATTCTTACCTGCAGAATTCAGAATTGATAACCGAAAGGGAGACATTCCTAAATCATCATTCGTATTCTTCCAACAAAGGCTTAGGTAAGATATCAGGCTCTAAGTATTACATCTTTATGTCCAATTCCGAAATTAATAACATGGGCAGTGGCCAATGGAAAGTCTTTGCTATTTGGCATTCACGGATTGGAGAGAGGAACATGAATTGGACTATCATATAAAAGAAGGAGAATTGGTAAGTTAGTAAAAGAGTTGGAAAATAACTTTGAGAGAGCTTCTTACAGAAATATAAGGGGTTGATAAAGAGAACTAAGAGTAATGGAGTACCTCAGTGTGCCAAAGGGATTGCATACAGCATACCATTTATTATACTCATCTCTCTCTCTCTCTCTCTCTCTCTCTCTCTCTCTCTCTCTCTCTCTCTCTCTCTCTCTCTCTCTCTTACAATTACTTGTATTTGATAAGAAGTCAAAATATTTTCAACTGGTCCTTTTACTATGACTATATCCTATGTGGAAATAAGTAAAGTATATCTTTGTTAACGGAAAGGTCGTTCCTAACAACACAAAATATATTCCCTTTGACGATGAATATATCTATCTATCCATCTATTTATCTATATCTATATATACATATATATATATATATATATATATATATATATATATATATATATATATATATATATATATACATATGTTACAGTCAAACTGTGAAATCAGTTATTTCGTGAAATGACTAAAACTATCAATCATTACATGTAATGCCTGTAGGTGTTAGTCAATTCATGATATGACTGATAATTCAAGTCATTTCGCGAAATGACTGATTTATTGTCATCTTTGTTACACCACATGGCTGTTAATTTTTAGGCAGTGTGAAATAGTATTTTGACTCGTTTCCGCTATCTATGAAACAACTCCGGCCACGAATATAGTACACATTACTCTCACCTCCATTACTATAAGATCAGTTTATTCTAGTACCTTGACAAGATGTCTGAGAGCATAGAGTTAAAATTTCGTGAAGTGTTATTATCTAGGTATGAGAAGTGCTCCAAGTATCTCATTTCGAAAGACGCTTATTTTCAAATGATTGAGGTCATTCGCAGAGCTAGCGAAAGAAAGAACACGAAAGGTCGTCACGAATATTACCTTCTGAGTTACAGTGTGGGGATGTTGAGAAAATTATTAAGAAACGACAAACTCTAGACGAAACACCGGTGTACTGTGTCTCCATTGAGGACACATTTGACATAGTTAAAAGAGCACACGTTGTAACTGGTAATGGAGGTCGAGACAGAATGACAAAAGAACTCCAAGTGAAATATGACAACATTCAGCGAGATACAATTGAACTATTCAAGTCGTTATGCCTGGAATGCCAGAAAAGAGAAAGCGACTAATGCCAAAGGGTGTCGTAGTTAAACCTATTCTGAGTACTGAATTTTCATCACGTGGTCAGGTTGATCTCATAGACATGCAGTCTATGTAATGTAGAACCTTCAAATGGATTATGGTGTACCAAGACCATCTGACAAAGTTCTGCGTTCTACGTCCGCTCACATCAAAGCGTGCAGCTGAAGTAACATTCCAACTTGCTGATATCTTTCCACTTCTGGGTGCTCCTGTAATCCCTCAATCAGACAATGGTTCTCAGTTTACAGCTCAGATTATTACTGAACTACGTTCTTTGTGGCCTGAATTGTCAATCATTCACGGCAAGCCTATAGACACCCACAGAGCCAAGGCTCTGTTGAGCGAGAAAATGGTGACATAAAAGATATCCTTGTAGCGCGGATGGCTGACAACAACTCAACGGACTGGGCTACAGGCATCAAATTTGTTCAGTTTTCCAAGAATTCGGCTTACCATGCAAGGATCAAAAGAAGTCCATATGCTGCAATGTTCGGTGTGAATGCCCGAGTCGGACTGACGTCATCATCACTTCCACAAGAAATCATCAGTTGCCTGCAGTCTGAGCAAGACTTTATAACAACGCTTCAGCAGCAAGAAACAGTTGCCAACGAGCCTGAAACAGAAGCAGAAGCTGATGTCAATGAACCCGAGCGAGAACCAGCCAAAGCTGAAATTAATGAGTCTGAACAAGAGCCAGAGCCACTATCCTAGCATCAAACGAACCTTGATCAACTTCATAACAGCATCAGCTCCCAACAATTAGCAGCAAGTGAATCTCAGAGACAACAAGCAGAACGTATGGTTAAGAGGAGCCGAACAGAATTAGTAGCAGGTGAGATAGGAGACAACATTGCTCTTACAATTATTATTATTATTATTATTATTACTATCCAAGCTACAACCCTAGTTGGAAAAGCAAGATGCTATAAGCCCAGGGGCTCCAACAGGGAAAAATAGCCCAGTGAGGAAAAGAAATAAGGAAATAAATAAATGAAGAGAACAAATTAACAATAAATCATTCTAAAATAAGAAACAACGTCAAAACAGACATGTCATATAATAAACTATCAACAACATCAAAAACAAATATGTCATAAATAAACTATAAAAAGACTATGTCCGCCTGGTCAACAAAAAAACATTTGCTCCAACTTTGAACTTTTGAAGTTCTACTGATTCAACCACCCGATTAGGAAGATCATTCCACAACTTGGTCACAGCTGGAATAAAACTTCTAGAGTACTGCGTAGTATTGAGCCTCGTGATGGAGAAGGCCTGGCTATTAGAATTAACTGCCTGCCTAGTATTACGAACAGGATAGAATTGTCCAGGGAGATCTGAATGTAAAGGATGGTCAGAGTTGTGAAAAATCTTATGCAACATACATAATGAACTAATTGAACGACGGTGCCAGAGATTAATATCTAGATCAGGAATAAGAAATTTAATAGACCGTAAGTTTCTGTCCAACAAATTAAGATGAGAATCAGCAGCTGAAAACCAGACAGGAGAACAATACTCAAAACAAGGTAGAATGAAAGAATTAAAACACTTCTTCAGAATAGATTGATCACCGAAAATCTTGAAAGACTTTCTCAATAAGCCTATTTTTTGTGAAATTGAAGAAGACACAGACCTTATATGTTTCTCAAAAGTAAATTTACTGTCGAGAATCACACCTAAAATTTTGAAAGAGTCATACATATTTAAAGAAACATTATCAATACTGAGATCCGGATGTTGAGGAACCACCGTCCTTGACCTACTTACAATCATACTTTGAGTTTTGTTAGGATTCAACTTCATACCCCATAATTTGCACCATGCACTAATTCTAGCTAAATCTCTATTAAGGGATTCACCAACCCTAGATCTACATTCAGGGGATGGAATTGATGCAAAGAGAGTAGCATCATCTGCATATGCAACAAGCTTGTTTTCTAGGCCAAACCACATGTCATGTGTATATAGTATGAAAAGTAATGGGCCAAGAACACTACCCTGTGGAACACCGGATATCACATTCCTATAATCACTATGGTGCCCATCAACAACAACTCTTTGAGATCTATTACTTAAAAAATCAATAATAATGCTAAGAAACGACCCACCCACTCCCAACTGTTTCAGTTTGAAAACAAGAGCCTCATGATTAACACGGTCAAAGGCAGCACTAAAATCAAGGCCAATCATACGAACTTCCCGACCACAATCAAGGGATTTCTGTACAGCATGGGAGATTGTAAGAAGGGCATCACATGCTCCAAGGCCTTTACGAAAACCAAATTGCAAACTAGGGAGTAGATGATTACCTTCAGCAAACCTATTAAGACGTTTTGCCAGAAGACGTTCAAAAACTTTAG
>NC_090740.1:108326171-108328671 GCF_036898095.1 Palaemon carinicauda | reverse complement strand
TAATTCAATATAAGAATTCTTTAGAAAGGAAATAATGAGAGGGAATGATATTTATAAGCCAGTTGTATTGTATTATCTACAGTAGCATAACACAACAGATTAAGAACGTATCCAAAAGTAAATCGGTCTCATTTAGGAAGATAGATGGATGCATTGAAGTATAATGCATACAATATATTAGAAGTAAACAGGAATAATATTAAAATATGTTCTTTTCTCATTTAATAGCTGAACTCAAGGATAAAAAAAGCCAAACTTTTACATTTTGACTAAGAGACCTTTTATAAGGAAGGCAAGATATAATCTCTGTGTCAATAAGAAGATTACGTAAAGGTCATAGATATATATAAAGTTATCGTCCAATATTAGTTGTCTATGCAAAAAAAGAACCAAATACGATAAACGTAAAAATATTATAGTAAATGAGGCAAACAAAAGGATATTACCGTAACCTAGACCAGATCATATTTTATAGAAATTCGATTAACATGTGATCCATTATCATATTGAAGATCATAATTGGAGCAAAACTTGTTACTATTCTCACAGTCTTTGACTTCATAATGGTGATATAATACTTTTACTCAGCTGATTATAGGATTATAGAAAAATGGCACACAATGCTTTTTGATTTTGTTTATTAAACCGTCTTCCATGTTTTAGTAGTCCTGGTTTTTTTTAGACATCTATAAATTGGGAAATGGTTTAGCAAAGAGTAGTAATTTTTAATTACCACAATACTCTTCTTATTGGATAAAATTGCCACCAACGAACAAGTTGGCTTAAAGATATTTACACTTGAAAACCTGGTTCAAAATGAAGTCATATCCCACACATTATAACATAGACTTGATAAAAGTAGACACCACAACCTTAGTCTCTTTAGCAAGTTTTATGGATGGAAACCTAAAGGAGTTATGTTAATTTTCTTATATTAAGGAACCAAAAGGATATTTAATCACTACATTGTACTAAAAAACGTAATACATGCATGTTTGTGAACAACATTTTACCATAAAGTTTACTGTGTATATATAAAAATGCAATTTCATTTAGTAATAGAACCTTCCATGCCTTACTTCCTTTGGTTTTACGTGACACGCGCTTCTGTATACAAGTTTCCCTTACTTTTAGAATGCACACGGGTAACTGAACCGAAACCAATTTGTCCCCTCTACTCAGATCACTTGGACATTTCAACCTAAAACGCCAGCCAAAAATAAGCTTCGCAGATTTAGTCACTAAAGTTTTAGAATAGAGACTAGTTTTGTTTACTAAGGCCTTGGTGATAATACATAATCCATTTCTATGTTAATATGTTTTTAGCCGTTCTTAATTTTGTATTCAAGCATTTTGTCATAGATAGCGTCCATTAACTATTTTCTTTACTAATTGCGAATATACGCATTTTCCTTCGGCCAACGAGTGAACTTTAAAAGCATCATTCGAGGGGTTTTAATGAGTAATACAATAAGTGGATTGGAAAATATATACAGATAAGTGTGCAAAGTCTGGAGGATTTGTTTTTTTGTAATTTCATTTAACGAAAATAGCAAGAAAAAAAAAAGATAACTACTGAATCCTCCATACTGTTATTCTGGGTAAAAAGACTGGCTGTATTCACAGTTTTCCATCCTTCACTTCTATATAGAGCGAAGGTCCTTCTGTTCATCACAGAATTTATCTAATACCATTTCCCAGCAGATCCTGATGTACTGCTTGATGGTACAACGTTGATGAATAGTATATGAAAATACAAATTAAAAAATCTCTTAGATGAAATTTGCAAACACAGGTTTCATAGCATGTACTAACTTTCTTTTAAACATAATGCAGTTACCTTACGGAGTCAAAATAAACAATAATTGATTTTGAAGGTGATGTCCTACCATAATATCTTTGCAATGATTCATTTTAAGTTTTAACACAAGTTTGGTGACATTATAAAAAACCATGATCAAATCAACGGACTATAAATAGTATAATATCAAAGAAATAATTGATAAGTCAATTATTTTAGGTAATTTTCATGAGATTCGAGAAGCTGGAAATGATTTAAAAACAGATGAAAACAGTATGACACATTATCATTATACATAAAGAGAATAAGCATTAACCTGAATCTAGATATATTTCTTGTCTATTTTTGCCAATTTAGAGTTGATTAATACGCGTTTTCACACGATTTTCATTGTAATATTATTTCAAAACGCAAAAGAAATAATTAAGAATATATTACTACTATTCTTCAGCTGCACATATATATATATATATATATATATATATATATATATATATATATATATATATATATATATATATGTATACATATATATACATATATATATATATGTATATATATATATATATATATATATATATATATATATATATATATTTATATTAATATATATATATATATATATATATATATATATATATATATTTATATATATATTAATATATATATATATATATATATATATATATATATATATAT
>NC_090740.1:108311171-108318671 GCF_036898095.1 Palaemon carinicauda | reverse complement strand
GTCGAGTCGGTAGAGGTCTTATTAGATCTCTTCGCACGTTTGATGCGTATTTTCTCCAGACTCCTGTTGCATCCTTTAGCTGTGCTCTTAGCACTGGGTCTGTTAACAAAGCAAACTGTAGAGAGCCCAGCACTCTCTCCTGTTTGCCTCTTGATATCCGTTTGGATTTCAATAGTCTCTTGACAGATCCTGCTATTTCTTTCCTCTTCTTCCTATGAATGGAAAATCAATGTTACTCCAAATTCCAGTGGATTCCCAACCACTGAATTTTTTTTTTTTTTGAGCTGGGGAAGGTCGAGACTTTTTGATGTTGATCTTGAATTCCGGATGTTCCAGGAACTGGACCACTATCTTGGAAGCATGCATGCATTCTGTCCTGGATGCTGCCCACACCAGCCAGTCGTCCAAGTAGGCTACTACTGGAACCCCCTTTAGGCGTAATTGATGGACGGCTGCGTTCGCGAGCTTCGTGGAAATCCTTGGGGCTATGTTTAGCCCGAAAGGCATGGTTCTGAAGGGGTAAAGATATCAATGTATCTTGAAGCCTAGGTAGGGGGAGAGGTGACGATTAATTGGAACGTGCCAATAAGCGTCAAACAAATCTATAGACACAGCATTTGCGCTTTTTGGGCAGTAGGGTCCTTATGTGTTGAAGTGTGAGCATTCTGAACTTATAGTTCACTATGAACTTTTTGAGTGGCGACAAGTTTAGAATGACTGAGTTTTTCTGAGTCCTTCTTTGGAAAACAAAACATCCTTCCTTGGAATTTGATGGACTTAACCTTCCGGATTACACTTTTGTCTAAGAGCTCTCGGACATATTCTTCCAGAGCAGGGATTGAGTGTTGGAAGAATTGAGGAAATTGAGGTGGAAGACTGCTCCAGCTCCAACCTAGTCCATTCTTATTTAGGCTGTGGGCCCAGGGATCGAAGGTCCAGCGATCCCTAAAAAGCTGTAGTCTCCCACCTACTGGAAGTATCTACTTCTGCTGTTGTGGACCTGAGGCCTTGCCTCCTTGACCGCGTCCTCCCCTTTATCCCCTTCCTCTTGAAGGGCATCTAGAAGAACCTCTGGCTGTTCCTCGGGCTCTTGAACGAAAGGAAGAAGTCTGCCTTTCGGAGGCTGGGTTAAGAACTGGCGACTGTGTCGCCGTTTGTTGAGGTACCAGCTGGTACGTGGTTGGAGGTTGTACCACTATCTGAGGCACCGCAGTCACAGGAAGTTGTTGTTGATGGTGCTGTCGGTAGGGTTTAGCCGGCTGAGAGGAAAGGCCTAGGCATTTTTGTCTTCTTCTTGGGTTGGGGACCCTCATCCGGAGAAGACTTTCTCTTAAGATCTAGGACCCACTTTTTGAGAAGGTTCCTATTCTCTGTGGCGGCCTTGTCTACTACATCTTTAACCACTTCCTTGGGAAAGAAGTCTTTTCCCCAAATACGAGAGGAGATCAGTTTCCTAGGTTTGTGCCTCACCGCAGCCGAGGCGAACACGAACTCTCTACAGGCCTTCCTAGCTTTAGTAAAGCTATAGGAATCCTTCGTAACTGTGGCCAGATGGGTTTTGGCCAAAACCATGAACATGTCCTGGTTCTTGGGGTCACTTGCCATCGTTTCTATTGTCATTTGCAATGACATCGATGCTGCAAGTCTTTCCTTTGTCTCTTGCTCTCTACGCAAAAGAACCTCCGACAGTTTTGGAAGTGCCTCGCCGAACTGGCGTTCAGCAATATCACTTCCAGCTTCCCGACTGAGTAGGTAAGGTGTACGTCCTTCTATTCTTCTTGGTCCAAGGGCAAGGTCAGAGATAACGGCTTGCAATCCTCCAAGGAGGGGCGTGGTTTCCCTGCCTCCACCGCTTTTAAGGCAGCCTTGTATACCTTTTCCAAAAAGGGAAAGGCTCTGGTAGGAGAGGCTACAAAGGAAGGAAGCTTCTTACTCAGGGCGGGCACCTTTGAGTTAGTGAAGCCCCTCTCTTTCATCGAGCTTGCTAGTAACATCTGAGCTATACTATGGTAAAAAACTATCACCTCCTTCAGCTCTGTCTCCTCCTTTAAGGCTGGCTCCTTCCTAAAACGGACATAGCAGTCCGGATAAGAATCTTTGTTGGGCCAAATTCCACTTCTTCCAGGGGAATTGCTCCCGGCTTTTCTGAGATCACGATCTTCCCGGTTGTCATTGGCATGTGTCGGCATACCTCCAAGGATTGGTATCCGAGCACAAAGGAAGATCCTTCACGCTGAGCCGCTTCTGGGGCCCACGTGATGGTGCAAGCCTACATATCTCCAGTTTCATTGCAGCTTCCTTCTCATCATTCTTCCTTTGAATTTGTTGGATCATCTCAACAATGGAAGAAAGAGTCCTTCCCAGTTCATCTGGGATAGCAGACGATGTAGATGGAACAGGTTCTGGGTCCAGAACCGACGTAACCGACACTTTGTCGATTTCTTGCTCTTCTACTTGAGGAGCTTGGAACAGCTCCTCCTCCTGATCTTCTTCTAGAAGGTCCTTCTCAGTAGAATCCGACACCTCCGACATCCTATCGTCCAGTTGGATGTCTTGAAGGGCGGCCGAGACTTCAGAATATACCGGATTCAGGGCAGTTGGTATCTCCACCTGAGGCTGGGGGATGATTGCATCAGCTGATGCTTTAGGGAAAAGGTAGGCCCTCATCTTCTCATTTGGAAGGTAGGGGCTGAGATGTTTTTCTGAAAACCCCTCACCCAGGATTGTAACATTACCCTGGCAGCATCCCTTGACTCCTCCGACTTAGGGTCGTCAAAAGCCTCGGTAATCAGATTAGAAAAAACTATACAAACCTGAGGGTCCCAATAGCGGAGATCACCTCTGGAGGCTGCGTATGCTGCGTGCCTCCTGCAAAGTTGATGTCCACAGAAGTTCTTACTGAGGACATTACAGAACATACTCCCGCGCTTCGAATGGTCCTCCTGTAAAGAGAAGAAAAATCCATGAGTATCAAGTGAAGGCTTTCACTTATATTGAAACATTTAGCTTATATAGAAAAGCTATAAAAGAAAGAAGGAAAGACACATACTTGTATTTCCTGCCCAGTCAAATGCTGAAACCTCCCGAGATATTAAAACTAAGGTTAATTATATTCTAGAATACCTTATGTAATTTCCTAAACGGAAAACACTGATACCCGGCTGCTGGCCGATAACCGTAGAGGCCAGCAGATTTGGGCTGTGTTTCTACTGCAGGCAGGCAAAGGTAATAATACCCATGCTCGCCGGCATCAGCCAAGAATCAGAGAACCTCCATCTGCCCTGCTGTCGGCTGTTAAGCCGGCAGCCGGGTTAGGGGTACCACCCAATAGTCAGAGAAACAGGAAGGATGTAAGGTTATAAGGCAGCATGCCATACGACCTTCCATCCAGAAAGAGTGAACTTATGGAAGGGGAGAATGTAGCATTCAAGCTTCCAAAGAATCCATAGCCTGCCGGGCTCTACCTGCAGACATGGAAGGGAGACCAAGGGAGGTCTGGGGTTCACTCTGCAAAGAACAAAGGGTCTCTGCCGGCCGACACATAATGCCAGCTGGCAGAGAGCTGAGCCGCTCCTCCATCCTAACTTATGCTAGGTATGGAAGTAAGAATAAAAGAAAGAGAGGTGGGGAAGGGGTAAGGGTCCTATAGACTTCGTTCTAGAAAGAGACACACTCAGCAGTTAGGGAAGCTCATCCTAACCAAGAGTTGTCTATTAGGGAGGAAGACTAGCAATGCTTGCTATCCCCCTCCCAACCAGCACAAAGTTAGGTGAAGTTAATTCGCCGGGCAACAGAGAAAACTCATTCTCTAGCCCGAGAAAAAACGACACAGGACAGTCTGCTAGGCCACTAGAGGAAGGAATCATCTCTTACAGAATCCTTCCGAAATGGACTAGGGAAGTTTTGCTTCCTGTGTCCGCCCATAACCTATCAAAGGAGACCCATTCTCTATGCTAGGAAGAACTCTGATGTTCTGCCCAAACCCAAAAACCAGTCACTCTGGTTATCAGAACAGGACAGACATATCCTAGAATAGTTATACCTGGATTATTATACAGGTAGAACCACTAGGATTAAGTCAAAGGCTTTCAGAGGGAGAAAGGGATTTAACTTAGCCTCCATTGAAGAAAAGAACAATCGGGGATGTACGAAAGTATACTACTGTACCTAGAATACTAGACTAGGTAAGGTGAGAATCGTTTACCTAATTCACCGAAACTCTCTCGTATTCAATCTTGGAAAAATCATTCAACAATATCTTACATGTATAAAAAATTTGCCTATAGCTTTAATAATATAACACTCGGAAGAACTTATATCTTGCATGAAAGTACTAGTGCCAGACGTCTAGGCTACGAAGCCTCGCGAAGGGCAAGATCGGTACCTCGACCCGTGTCGAAATCGCTGAGATAAAACTGACAGTATAATATAAGCATTCCTAGAGGAGCTAAATAGCTAAATTATTAAAGCTAAACAAACCGGGAATGTCGCTCTAGCTAACTAAATGACCCATAAGAGGGAGCGATATCATCCAGGATGCCTCTGGTAGGCAACAGCTCTTGTTTACGTTAGAATAACTTTTGATTTAATTCAAAACGACAAGAGCTTACATTTATACTTAGGAAAGATAATACTCAATTTTTCAGAGGCAGAAAAGGCCGGAGAAGTCATCAAAATGTTGAATTAAATCCAAAATAAGTAGAGAACACAAGGGAAAACACCGAGTAGTAGAGCTACACGAAAAGGAATAAAGAGAGCGCTACCACCTTCATCAGATACACACTGGAAACGGAATAGGAGAGATGCCTTATGAGCATCTCTCTTTTCATTCTCGTTTCAGATTCTTATCACTGTACCCCCTCGAAGCGTTAATAATGTTTGGGGTGAAGATAGCTATGTTACGTGTCAAGAATATGTCCTCTGATATTATGCGGTATCCCTGTGAGATTATTTAAGGATATTCGCTCCAAGAGTTAGAATTCTGGATACCTTAAGGTAAAATTGTCTGGGAATATCACTGTAGTCAAATATACCCTAGAAAGCTATCTAATAGGAACTTCCATCAGGACGACATGTCCTGAGCCCAAAAATAGAAATATATATATATATATATATATATCTATATTTACATACATTTGTATATATATATATATATATATATTTACATACATTTGTATATATATATATATATATATATATTTACATACATTTGTATATATATATATATATATATGAAGCTGGGGGGAGAGTGACTGGTCCCCGCACTCTAGTTTTGGGGTGTTTGAATGTGCGTGGATGTAGTACGATTGAGAGTAAAACATGTGAGATTGGCAGTATGTTTAGAAGTAGGAGGATGGATGTATTGGCCTTATGTGAGACAAAGATGAAAGGAAAAGGTGAAGTGATGTTTGGTGAAATGTCTGGTAGAGTGTCTGGGATTGAAAGGGGAAGAGCGAGAAAGGGTGTGGCTTTATTGCTGAGTGAATGGATGACAGGTAAAGTAGTGGAATGGAAGGAGATATCATCTAGGTTAATGTGGGTAAGGGTTAGGTTGGGTAGGGAATGTTGGGCGTTTGTCAGTGCGTATGGGCCAGGTAGTGAGAAAAGTGTAGAAGAGCGGAATGAGTTCTGGAATGAATTAACTAGGTGTGTAGAAGGACTGGGTAGAAGGAATTATGTAGTTGTCATGGGTGACTTAAATGCTAGAGTGGGCGCTGGAGAGGTAGAAGGTGTCATTGGGAAGTATGGCGTACCAGGTGAAAATGAGAGTGGTGAGAGACTGGTAGATATGTGTGTTGAACAAGAGATGGTAATAAGTGCTAGCTTTTTTAAAAAGAAAGATAAAAATAAGTATACATGGGTAAGAGTGGCAAATGGAAGAGTAGTAGAAAGGGCATTAATGGATTATGTGTTGATAACTAAAAGAATGTTTGGAAGATTGAAAGACGTGCACGTGTTTAGGGGTATGGCTAACGGTATGTCTGATCATTTTTTGGTGGAAGGAAAATTAGTTGTAGCAAAAGAGTGGGGGAATAGAGTAGGTGGATGTAAAAGGGAGCTAGTGAGGGTTGAAGAGCTAATAAAACCGGGGGGTAAAAAGTAAATATCAGGAAAGGTTGAAAATAGCATATGACGAGGTGAGAGTAAGAGAAACTGGTAATTTAGAGGAGGAGTGGAAGTTAGCAAAAGAAAATTTTGTTGGGATTGCAAGTGATGTATGTGGCAAGAAGGTTGTTGGAGGCAGCATGAGGAAGGGCAGTGAATGGTGGAATGAAGGAGTGAAGGTAAAAGTGGAAGAGAAAAAGAGGGCTTTTGAAGAATGGCTGCAGAGTAATAGTATAGAGAAGTATGAAAAATATAGAGAGAAAAAGGTGGAAGTAAAGCGCAAGGTACGTGAGGCAAAGAGGGCAGCTGACCTGAGGTGGGTCAGGGACTAGGTCATTCATATGAAGAGAATAAGAAGAAGTTTTGGAAAGAAGTGAAGAGAGTTAGAAAGGCTGGCGCAAGAATTGAAGAGACAGTGAAAGATGGAAATGGAAGGTTGTTAAAAGGAGAGGAGGCAAGGAAAAGGTGGGTAGAATATTTTGAAAGTTTGCTGAATGTTGAGGATAATAGGGAGAAAGATATAATTGCTGTTCCAGGTGTTGAGGTGCCAGTGATGGGAGATGAGAATGAGAGAGAGATTACAATAGAGGAAGTGAGGAGAGCACTAGATGAAACGAGAGTAGGAAAAGCATCTGGTATGGATGGTGTGAAAGCTGAGATGTTGAAGGAAGGTGGTGTGACTGTACTTGAATGGTTGGTGAGATTGTTTAATATGTGTTTTGTGTTGTCAATGGTACCAGTAGATTGGGTTTGTGCGTGTATTGTACCACTATATAAGGGTAAGGGAGATGTGCATGAGTGTTGTAATTCAAGAGGTATTAGTTTGTTGAGTGTAGTTGGAAAAGTGTATGGTAGAGTAATGATTAATAGGATTAAGGATAAAACAGAGAATGCAATCTTGGAAGTACAGGGTGGTTTTAGAAGAGGTAGGAGTTGTATAAATCAGATTTTTACAGTTAGGCAGATATGCGAGAAATATTTAGCAAAAGGTAATGAAGTGTATGTTGCGTTTATGGATCTGGAGAAAGCATATGATAGAGTTGATAGGGAAGCAATGTGGAATGTGATGAGGTTATATGGAGTTGGTGGAAGGTTGTTGCAAGCAGTGAAAAGTTTCTACAAAGGTAGTAAAGCATGTGTTAGAATAGGAAATGAAGTGAGCGATTGGTTTCCGGTGAGAGTGGGGCTGAGACAGGGATGTGTGATGTCGCCGTGGTTGTTTAACTTGTATGTTGATGGAGTGGTGAGAGAGGTGAATGCTCGAGTGCTTGGACGAGGATTAAAACTGGTAGACGAAAATGATCATGAATGGGAGGTAAATCAGTTGTTTGCGGATGATACTGTACTGGTAGCAGACACAGAAGAGAAGCTTGACCGACTAGTGACAGAATTTGG
>NC_090740.1:108296171-108306171 GCF_036898095.1 Palaemon carinicauda | reverse complement strand
TAAGATGAAGATTAGTTAATTCCTCTCCTTCGTGTGTCTATGTGTCGAGCCAGTAACTTCACCTTTATCTGCTGAATTTGCGCACTTATTACGATCAATGACTTTCTAATTTATACCTTTTGTTTAATTGCAAGATATAAAAATCTTTTAATCAGTATAAGCCAATATTGTGAGGACCTCGACTGATTCAAAATGCAAAGTGCAGTTGCAGAATGAGCCTGAGAAGAAAAAAGATATTTTCTTTCTTTTCTAATTTAAAGATTTCGCCTTCCTGGTTGTCCCCTTCCGCATATCTTCCTTCTCTTCTGCGATTTCTCTTTTCCTCCAACTACCTATTTTCTCAGTCGCCCCTCTTAAGATGCAAAAGGACAGAGCAGTTGGATCTACTGATATCCAAAAGGGAGATAATTTTAAACTATCATTCGTATTCTTCCAGCAGAAGTTGAGACAAGATTCCAGGCTCTAAGTATTTCCTCTTTATGACCACAGTCCCGAAATTAATAACACTTGCAGTGACAAATGCAAAGTCTTCGTTATTTGGCATCCACGGAGTGGAGGTGGGAATACAAATTTGACTATCATATAAAAGGAGGAGAAGCGGAATGTGGGAAAAAGATTCGGAAAATAACTTTGAGAGAACTTTTCACTGGCGGAAATATAAGAGGGGTAATAAAGAGGACCATGAATAATGGACTACTCAAGTGTGCAAAGAGATTTGTTATGCTCTTATCTCTCTCTCTCTCTCTCTCTCTCTCTCTCTCTCTCTCTCTCTCTCTTTAAAGTTTACTACAATAACATTTAATATTTCATGTCGAAATAACTACAGTATTTCTTTTTTTAATGAGAAAGTCTTTCTTAACAACGCAAAATATATTCCATTTGATCAGGTATATATTTCAATTTCTTCGTATCTCACTTTTTCTTTTTAACTCATCCAATGAAGTTCGGAGGATGTTATGATTTTGGGATGTTTGTCCGTTTGTCTGTTTGCCTATTTATCTGTTTTTTATAATTGGCATCCTGGCCACAATTTTCCTCATGGAGTACTGAAACATTGTAAGATTAATTGTTATGTTAAGACGTGGAAATGATTCAATTTTCAAAGTACTGGGTCAAAGGTCAAGGTCAGGATTGAGCAAAAAGTCGTCGGAAATTGAGTTTGGGAAACCCAAGCTGTTTTCAAGAAATAAGCTCCCTGGCAATGTTCTGCACTCTCAGAGTGCTCTTTTAGTTGTATAATGTTATTATTTCTATTATTACAATTCACAGATATGGTGGCTGATAGTTACTAACAGAGAGAAGAGATGAATGCAAGGGAACTTTATTCGATAAGACAACGATCTTATATATAGACAGTTGCGATGCAAACAGCATAAAACCTGCCATGGCAAGCTTAAACAGGTCTCGTGAAAAAAACATACATATGAAATAGGGGACCCTGCTCTTGAGAGGCTCACTGTAGATGGGTGATTTTGTAGGATATAAGCAAGTTTTAGGTGATCAAGGGAGACCAGTCTATTTTGCCGCAATTGTTAATTAAGAAAGCCTTCAATGTGCGACGAATCACGATTAAAGGGCCCGTGTGAAGGGGCGTCAGAGTTGGCTTGCTAGTGTTGGTGTGAAGGATAATGTGCACTGTGGTGAGAAAGTCTGTTTGTATGTGTTTCTTCACTGGTGACTTGTAAGTCTGGTGCCATGGAGTGAATTTTCCCACAACATGGCATAGGCACGGGAGATTATCAGAGGTGGTTGCAGACGGAAAAAAATTCGGCAGGAATGACCAACAAGTAGCCATACACCATTTCACCTGCAGAGACATCAATGATGTCTTTAGGAATGGTCTCAATCCTAAGAGGACCCTAGAAGGCTTATGAAAGCAGTTGGACTCATTGCAGCGGGACATTAAAGCTACTTTGAGGGTGCAATGAAAACATTCTACCATTCCATTGGCTGCGGGGTTGTAAGTGGTTGTCTAATGTATAGTGATGCCCAGGAGATTCACTATTGATGTCCATAATTGAGAAAAGAAACTAGTACACCTGTCAAAAGTAAGATGCTCAGTGATACCAAATCTCACTAGCCATCCTAAGAGTAAGGCGGATATACATTAGATGGACATTGTAGTTTTCATGAGGAAGGCTTCAGGCCAATGAATGGAGTGGTCAGTGATAGTAAACAGGTAACGGTGTCCTTCTGAAGTGTATAGGGAACCTATTATGTTGATATGAATGTGGGAAAAACCACGCTAAGGTCGAGGAGAGGTGCCCACTCTTGAATCCATGTGTTGATGTAAATTTGAAGCTTAGTGTGAACTACAGGCACGGACCCAACCGTTAGCATTATTGGTAATGTCATGCCAAATCAACTTGGTATTCAATAGTTTTGAGTAGATTTGCGAGAGGGATGTGAGAGCTGATGAATGAAGCCATACACCTGTCGGTGCATGATTATAGTTATCCACGTTTGCGTCTTATCAGTCCTAACATCACTGACGATGGTAGCGTTGGAGTCATCAGGAGTGACCTTTTCCCAACTTCCCAACGGAGGGATGTGCAGAATGTCCTATACGCTTGAAACTCTGGGTCTTTTTGTTAGGCTTCTGCCAAGATGTTGTATTCCAATTCCAAGGTGAATGGAAGCCAATGTGATTCTTGATAGGGCATGAGCAAAGGGATCCATATATCTAGGGACTTTATGCTTTTATATTTAGCCACAGTGGAAAGGTGTTGGCGTTGACGGGTGAACCAGGTTACGCATTGTCAAGTGAAGTTACGTACCAGGGGCCTGTGGTATGTGCAAATGATGAAGGGTGTACCCTCCAAGAAGGGGTGAAAGTGACGGATAGCCAAATGCACTGCCAGCAAAACGTGGTTGAAGATAGAGTAGTCAGATTCTGCTTTAGACAGTTTTTTTTTGCTGAAGAAGGCCCATGATTACCTGCTGGAGTACTGCACCAATAGGGACGTCACTGACATCAGTAGAGATAAGGAGAGGGGGATGGGGCATGGGAAGGTGAGAGCAGGTGCAGTTGACAGGTTATAGTTTGCATTGTAGAAGGTTGCTTCCTGACAGGGACACCACTTCTGGTCTTTTGGCTTGCCCTTGAGGTAGGCGTAGAGGGGGCAAGAGTGACAAAAATTGTTGGCAAGAACTGGTGATAATAGTTTATCATGACCAAGAATTCTTGTAGTGCTTTGACCGTTGGGGGCGTTGGAAAGTTCTTAACAGCTGATATCTTCTCAGGGAGGGAGTGAACACCTTCACTGGTGCCAAAAGTGCAACTGTTTCAGCCGGTCAAGAACATGTGACGGAGGTGTATGTCTTTGGAGGAAAAAACACAAGTATACTATCCATATAGAATACACAAAATGGGAGGTCCCCTAAGATATTATCCATAAGGCGTTGAAAAGTGCCCCTGGTGTTACAAAGGTCCAAATAGGAGTAATTGAATATGTAATTACCAAAGAAGCTGGTGATGGTAGTCTTGTGGATTTCTTCTGGGTCCATGAATGTCTGAAAACACCCCTTCAGGAGGTGGAGTATGGAGAAAACCTTTGTTTCTTACAAGTAGGAGGTCACGTCGGTGTTGTTAGGGAGTGGGCAATGATCCGGTTCTGTTTGCATGTTCAGACACCTTCAATCCTCACAAGGGCACAAGGAGCCACCATGCTTTAGGGTGATGAATAAGGGTGATGACCAAGGTCTTGAAGGCTTTTAGCAAAGGCCCATTTCTTGCATTTCAGAAAACATTCGTTCAATGACTGCCAAATGACCCGGGACCAGGTGCCGGAATCTGTCTAACACAAGGGGCCCTGTTGTCTTGTTATGGTGATAAATACTGTGTTGAGCATGAACCGCAGGTTTTTGGCAAAGTTCTGGACTGAAGACTTTAAGGTATAACATGGAGAGGGGGGCGTAGGCATCCGTGGGTGTGCTGATGTGGAGTTCATGGTAAGGCAGGGAGGGTTGAAGAGGTGTCAACAAGTATGAGTCTGCGTTGACTATCCATCGATGAGGAACATTAACCGGGAAATTTGTGAGGAAATCTGCATAGAGGTTTGGTAATGGGACGTCAGCAACTAGAGACTTGCAATGATATCTGGCACTCCCAAATGTTAGTGTGAGTGTCTCGTACCCTAGCGTAAGGTTTGCAGGTCCCTTGGCAGCTAGGAGCCGGACATCAGGAGACTTAGAATAACTACATCATGTCCTTGAGAGTGGCATTGGCAGAAGAGTATGCCAGTCACCAGTGTCTACCAAAAAAAACCAGACAACTGCACCTGCTTCATGTAAAAAAGAAAAAAAGATTGTGATAATGGAAGCCACTGCCACAAGGGATGGCCTACTTACAGGGTTTTAAGCCACTCACGACTGTCCGCACATTTCTTCAAAGCAGCCCCGAATCTGGAGTGGTACTAGCATAACTGCTACTGATGAGAGAGGGGTAGTATATGTTAGTGGTGGGTAGCCTCTGTGTCTGCTCTGGCCTGACATCACAATACCTTCGATCTATGTTGAAAATTTTCCTTTTCGTCAGGAGTGGAGGTGTTGGTGGTGGTGTTGATGGAGGCTTTGAAGGCAGTTAAGTAACTGTCCATAAAGAACTCAACTGTGGTCATCAAGTCCTTCATGAGCAAAATATCGACATCAGGAATGGTGACACATATAGGTTTGGCTAGGCATCATACCCAAAGGGTAAAAACTCGGTTTACCTCATGATGAGAGCCGTCTGCAGCAAGTTACAGACGAGTGATACTGGTTATTTACATGAGGGCATATGAGGCCTTATGGATCCCCAACGGTTGTTCAGGAAGATTGAAAAGCTTGACTATTGTGATAGCTGATGAAGGTAAGCACTGCTCGAGGAGGTATGGTTTGAGGGCGTCGTACAATATTGGAGTGTCTCCTTGGTTGCAAAGTCAATCAGAGTTTTCCGGGAAATTGTATTCAAGGATTGTCATGAGGACATATTCTGCTTTGGTGCTTGAGTTAGTCACACCCTTGGTATAAAACAGAACCTCGGCATGCTAAAACCAGGCAAATGCCTCTTTACTGGCAAAGAGTGTGAGTTTCATGGATGTGGCGTAGATAGAAGAATCAGTTTCGGTTGGTGGCATCATCTAACAGTAGGACACAGCAGTGATGGGGAAGGCGAAAGGGAGCTGGTCCTCTGGCAGTCACCAATGTGCAATGGGGCTGTTAGGTAATGACAGAGACTCGAGATTAATGCTAGTGAAGTTTATTCAAGAACACAATAATCTTATGTGAAGACAGTTGCGGGCAAGAAAAACTAAATTCAAGCAGTATAATAAATTAGATGGTAAGCTTAAACAGGCTTCTATTATAAGGTAACGGTGTTCTTCTGAAGTGTATAGGGAAGCTATTATGTTTATATGAATGTAGGAAAAACCATGTTAAGGTTGAGGAGAGGTGCCCACTCCTGAATCCATGTGTTGATGTAAATTTGAAGCTTAGTGTGAACTACAGGCACGGACCCAACCGTTAGCATTACTGGTAATGTCATGCCAAATCAACTTGGTATTCAGTAGTTGTGAGTAGATTTGCGAGAGGGATGTGAGAGCTGATGAATGAAACCATACACCTGTCGGTGCATGAGTATAGGTATCCACGTTTGCGTCCTATCAGTCCTGACATCACTGAGTATGGTAGTGTTGGAGTCATCAGGAGTGACCTTTTCCCAACTTCCCAATGGAGGGATGTGCAGAATGTCCTATACGCTTGGTACTCTGGGTCGTTTTGTTAGGCTGCTGCCAAGGTGTCGAAATTCAATTCCAAGGTGAATGGAAGCCAATGTGATTCTTGATAGGGCATGAGCAAAGGGATCCATATATCCAGGGATGTTATGCTTTTATATTTAGCCACAGTGGAAAGGTGTCGGCGTTGACGGGTGAACCATGTTACGCATTGTCAAGTGAAGTTACATACCAGGGGCATGTGGTATGTGCAAATGATGAAGGGTGTACCTTCTAAGAAAGGGTGAAAGTGACGGATAGCCAAATGCACTGCCAGCAAAACGTGGTTGAAGATAGAGTAGCCAGATTCTGCTTTAGACAGTTTTTTTTTTTTTGCTGAAGAAGGGCAATGAATGGGGTGAACCATTGATTACCTGCTGGAGTACTGCACCAATAGGGACGTCACTGACATCAGTAGAGATAAGGAGAGGGGGATGGGGCATGGGAAGGTGAGAGCAGGTGCAGTTGACAGGTTATAGTTTGCATTGTAGAAGGTTGCTTCCTGACAGGGACACCACTTCTGGTCTTTTGGCTTGCCCTTGAGGTAGGCGTAGAGGGGGCAAGAGTGACAAAAATTGTTGGCAAGAACTGGTGATAATAGTTTATCATGACCAAGAATTCTTGTAGTGCTTTGACCGTTGAGGGCGTGGGAAAGTTCTTAACAGCTGATATCTTCTCAGGGAGGGAGTGAACGCTTTCACTGGTGCCAGAAGTGCAATTGTTTTACTGGACTACAAGGCCGTTCTGTTGCAGCCGGTCAAGAACATGTGACGGAGGTGTTTGTCTTTGGAGGAAAAAACGCAATTATACTATCCATATAGAATACACAAAATGGGAGGTCCCCTAAGATATTATCCATAAGGCGTTGAAAAGTGCCCCTGGTGTTACAAAGGCCAAAATAGGAGTAATTGAATATGTAATTACCAAAGGAGCTGGTGATGGTAGTGTTGTGAATTTCTTCTGGGTCCATGGATGTCTGAAAACACCCCTCCAGGAGGTGGAGTATGGAGAAAACCTCCATTTCTTACAAGTAGGAGGTCACGTCGGTGTTGTTAGGGAGTGGGCAATGATCCGGTTCTGTTTGCATGTTCAGACACCTTTAATCCTCACTAGGGCACAGGGTGCCATCCTACTTTAGGGCGATGAATAAGGGTGATGACCAAGGTCTTGAAGGCTTTTAGCAAAGGCCCATTTGTTGCATTTCAGAAAACATTCGTTCAATGACTGCCAAATGACCCGGGACCAGGTGCCGGAATCTGTCTAACACAAGGGGCCCTGTTGTCTTGTTATGGTGATAAATACTGTATTTAGCGTGAAGTGCAGGTTTTTGGTAAAGTTTTGGACTGAAGACTTTAAGGTATAACGTGGGGAGGGGGGCGTAGGCATTCGTGGGTGTGCTGATGTGGAGATCATGGTAAGGCAGGGAGGGTTGAAGAGGTGTCAGCAATTTGTGAGGAAATCTGCATAGAGGATTGGTAATGGGACGTCAGCAACTAGAGACTTGCAATGATATCTGGCACTCCCAAATGTTAGTGTGAGTGTCTCGTACCCTAGGGTAAGGTTTGCAGGTCCCTTGGCAGCTAGGAGCCGGACATCAGGAGACTTAGAATAACTACATCATGTCCTTGAGAGTGGCATTGGCAGAAGAGTATGCCAATCACCAGTGTCTACCAAAAAAACCAGACAACTGCACCTGCTTCATGTAAAAAAGAAAAAAAGATTGTGATAATGGAAGCCACTGCCACAAGGGATGGCCTACTTACAGGGTTTTAAGCCACTCACGACTGTCCGCACATTTCTTCAAAGCAGCCCCGAATCTGGAGTGGTATTAGCATAACTGCCACTGATAAGAGAGGGGTAGTATATGTTGGTGGTGGGTAGCTTTGTTTCTGCTCTGGCCTGACATCACATCACCTTCGATCTATGTTGA
The DNA here is from genome assembly GCF_036898095.1 of Palaemon carinicauda. NCBI lineage: Eukaryota > Metazoa > Arthropoda > Malacostraca > Decapoda > Palaemonidae > Palaemon > Palaemon carinicauda. The sequence continues at coordinate 108,298,488 of NC_090740.1, read as the reverse complement.
AAATTTTCCTTTTCGTCAGGAGTAGAGGTGTTGGTGGAGGTGTTGATGGAGGCTTTGAAGGCGGTGAAGTAACTGTCCATAAGGAACTCAACTGTGGTCATCAAGCCCTTCATGAGCAAAATATCGATATCAGAAATGGTGACACATATAGGTTTGGCTAGGCATCATACCCAAAGGGTACAAACTAGGTTTACCTCATGATGAGAGCCGTCTGCGGCAAGTTACAGACGAGTGATACTGGTTATTTACATGAGGGCATGTGAGGCCTTATGGATCCCCAACGGTTGTTCAGGAAGATTGAAAAGCTTGACTATTGTGATAGCTGATGAAGGTAAGCACTGCTCGAAGAGGTATGTTTTGAGGGCGTCGTACAATATTGGAGTGTCCCCTTGGTTGCAAAGTCAATCAGAGTTTTCCGGGAAATTGTACTCAAGGATTGTCATGAGGACATATTCTGCTTTGGTGCTTGAATTAGTCACACCCTTGGTACAAAACAGAACCTCGGCATGCTAAAACCAGGCAAATGCCTCTTTACTGGCGAAGAGTGTGAGTTTCATGGATGTGGCGAGGATAGAAGAATCAGTTTCGGTGGGTGGCATCATCTAACAGTAGGACACAGCAGTGATGGGGAAGGCGAAAGGGAGCTGGTCCTCTGGCAGTCACCAATGTGCAATGGGGCTGTTAGGTAATGACAGAGACTCGAGATTAATGCAAGTGAAGTTTATTCAAGAACACAATAATCTTATATGAAGACAGTTGCGGGCAAGAAAAACTAAATTCAAGCAGTATAATAAATTAGATGGTAAGCTTAAACAGGCTTCTATTATAAGTGCTGAAGAGAACGAGAGCTAGAAAAGAAAAAAAAAACAGAAATGTTACAATGCACGAGCGTGTATGGAACACGTGCATATACAGTTATGTTCTGGCAAATACACTGAATTAGTAAGGGCCTTGGAATGAAGGTTTCTCAAATTCTGATTATCATTATAATGATACTGAGTTCTTTATTTTTCGAGGGCTTATGCCTTCTCCGCCAGGAATCCTTTTCGTTAACATTTCTAACACGACAGTAAAGATTTTCCCTGGTCTAGATTTTGATTACTAGGAAAGTAATGCGCTCTACCCATACACAAAATTATGCTATTGTAAACACAACAAAACTCAATTTTTCAGTATGATAACCCCTAATGATAATATCCTAGCTACTATAGGGTTTATTCCGACTCAGTATTGCACATTCTTACGCCTATCAAATATTATTGTGTGATTCTCGCTCTAAGTGTGGATTACATAACATTATTATGGTCATTTGTTCTTATAGATATTCTGTTCAGACAGACGTTTATTGAATTTAAATTTTTATCGGATTCTACAACATGAGAAGGAATATACCCTATCACATCTTCCAATGAAAACTTCTTCATTTTTTCAATGATATGCTCTGTGCTATTTTCTTATACGTTAAATCTTAAGGTGTTAATAATGTAAACGAATTATGAAACAAACAATCTTTAATGTTTACTATGCAACCAATACGCCTATTTCTACGTAATGGGTTTCTTATCTACATATTGTTTTCTTAGCAACTAGCAATTTATGACTACAGTTCAATTATTGCATAGTGTGTGGCACTCTACTCTAATATCCACGTCTGCTGATACGTAAAATATTTGATTTCAGAAGCTTATTAATTTCAGAATCTTGCTTGTATGTAAGATGGCTCAGCCTTCTTGCCTAAAGATATTAACCTGTTTTTTTATATATAGAAATAAGCATTTTAATCATAGGAAATAACTTATTCAATGTATTTTTAGAGCTTCCATTGTGAATAACGAACTAATAGTTACGAAACTGAAAATTACGAGTACTGTTGTTTGTTTAATTTATACTTAAAAACATGCATATAGGCCTATTGACGTTTCCCCTTTAGAGAGAATGAATCTACGAGTTACTTGGCCTAACTTTTTATATCTATTGCAATCTGTGATTTGAAATGGAAATTCTAGTCATTCGCTCAACACATAGACATTGAAAAATGACAAAGATACGACTGTTGATCCCCTGGAAATATTGTTGCCAGTTCTGCCTTTCGAAATCGAGATATGAAACTCGACTGGAGAGTAATCAAATAAAATAGGAATTGATTGCAAGTGGCTGCAAATTGATATATGAAAATTTAAATTTCACGCAACATGATATATTCAAATGAATACATCAGGTAAGACGTATTATAAACTGAAAGTGGAAACTGAACTGTTAAAATGAAGAATTTTCAACAAAATGAGATTTGACACATCATTTTAATCGATTTGCATGG
>NC_090740.1:108273671-108288671 GCF_036898095.1 Palaemon carinicauda | reverse complement strand
TCAAAGTCTAATGTGAATTTGTAAAAGTATACCAAGAAATTATTTCCGTTTTCTTTAAAGCATGACTCACAAAATAAATACACACGCTATCGTATTATTATGTAGATAATAATAATAATAATAATAATAATAATGATCACATAAAATTACCATATAATAATAATAATAATAATAATAATAATAATAATAATAATAATAATAATAATAATAATAATAATAATAATAATGTAAGGGAGATGATAAGTCACCGTGATTCTAATTTATATAATCAGTAACCCAGAATCGTAATTAGTAGAGAAAAAATAAATACTCTATAATTTTTTTTTCTGGGCTCCAAATAGGATTAAAAAGTTGAGGAATACGTCACGAGAAAGATAGACAACTGCTTTCATAACAACTATATCTAAAGGTTTTGGGGTGAAACGACACTGTCAATATATTCAACAATCTTAACATTGTATATGTAAGAATTGAATCAAATGGATAATTCAATATGAGAATTATTTAGAAAGGAAGTAATGAAAAGGAAAAAAATATATTATCCAACTGTAATCTTTTATTTCGCATAAAACATCAGAAAATGAAATTATCCAATAGTAGATTGCTCTCGTTTAGGAAGACAGATAGATGCATTAAAGTATAATATATATAATATATTAGACGTAAACCAGAATAATATAAAAATTCGTTCTTTTCTCTTGTAATGGCTGAACTCCAGACCAAAAAATCCCATTTCTTACATTTTGACTAAGAGGCTCTTTTTACAAGGATGCCAAGATATAATCTCTGTGTCAGTAAGATTGGGTCATAGATATCCATGAAATTATCGTCCAATATCATTTGTCTATAAAAAATAAGTGGAAAATACGATAAAATTAAGAATAGTATAATATATGAGGCAAATCAAAGGATATTAGGGTAATCCAGACCAGATGACATATAGAAATTCGATCAACATTTGATCTATTATCATATTGAAGACTGCAATTTAAACGAAACAATTTACCATTCATAAAGAATTTGACTTCCAAATGGTTTTATGATAATTTTATTCAGTACTGTAAATTATAAGAATATTACACAGCAATGGCATACAATGCTTCTTGGTTTTGCTCATTAAACCGTCTTTTATGTTTGAGTAGTCTTAGATTTTTTTTCAGACATCTGTAAACTGGGAAATGGTGTAGCAAAACCGTATTTTTTTATTTACCACAGTATTCCTCTCATCGGATAACATTACAGTCAGTGAACATGTATGCTTAAAATATTTACATAAGTGTGTCTAGTGAAAAATTATGTCAGATCCTACGTATCATATTATAGACTTGATAAAAGTAGACACCCCCACCTTAGCTTCTTCAGAAAAGTTTTAGTTTTGTGATGGAAAACTTCTGGGGTTATCTTACTTTTCTTTTTTTAAGAAACCAAGAGGATATATAATCACTACATTGTACTAAAAACGTATAACTTGCATGTTAGTGAACAACCTTTTACCATGAAATCTACTTGGTGAATACAAGAATACAATTACATTTAATAATAGAACCTTCAAAGCCTCACTTCCTTGGTTTATGCGTGAAACACGCTTCTGTATACACGTTTTCCCATGATTCAGAAATTACTTATATACTCCTGAGCATCATAAATCACATGTAATACAACACATCAGACGTAATGGTTGATATTATGAAATACATGCTGGTTGCTCCCAACCTTTATTAGCTCTGGGATTTGTATCAGGAACATCCAAACATTATGGGTAACTGTGATATTGTAAATGTCGCAATTTGTTGGATAGCATTTCATATAAACATTAGAGAGAGATGATAATTCTTTGGCCAGGTCTACAACTATTATGACGAAATTGAATTAGTTATTCACTTTAATTATCTTTTATTATTTCTAAAGCCCCAGCTCCTTCATAAATGCCTGGATTCTCGGAATTGATATTATTATAACTTCAGAGAGCCTTCAATAAACCTCACACTAAAACGTAGAATTTGTCATTTAAAACCTTGTGTCACGATAAAATGATTTTATAGTGTATATGAATTTACCAAATGGATAATCTAAATGACTCATCAACTCTTTGAATTTTGTCCCTGAAATAGATTTTCTTAGAATCTTAAAAATAAAGAATCATTCATTAATAAAATGTTTAAGGGAAAAACCTTCTTGGCCAGTCCAACAAAGACAGAAAAGATTAATTATATGTTTTGAAACAAGAATGATTATAAAAGCAACAACAATAATTATACGAATAATAAATCTCAGTTCAGAAACTCAATGTTTAAGAGTTGCAACAGAACGACATCATTACTTAATACCGGAAAGGTTCGTGTCTTCTCTTGCTTTCGTCAGTCATATTTGCGAATTATAAAAACTGTAAGGAGAGAATTATATAGACTCAGAAATGAAAGTATGGATTAAACAAATATTTCCGGGAGACTGACAGAGTGGGGATATCTATAAAATTCCCTTTTTTCGATAAATATTGGAAGGGATCAGTATTTCTCGTTTGATTCATTTTCATATGAAACGATGATGAAACTTGTACAAAGAAGATTCCACGTAAAATATTTGATTAAAAAGCCGGATTATTTTTAAGCCATCGTATGAACTCTTGCTAAATGGAAACCTCTTCGACTTTAAGGCTACCGTTGACATATTTGAGTTAACTAAGCATTTCCAAGAATGCGTAATATTCATTACAAAATTACTCTCAATTTCCTAACACAGCCATCCACTGCTAGAACAGGACATGGCATTGTGCTTTGATGACTGCTTTTCCGGTCCCATACAGCAGGGGAACCCCACTCTCTACAGGACCTGCACTGTCATTTTACCTTGTTCGTTCTGAGTATTTAATGTTTCATATCGCATATTGTTTATTTACTGTTAAATAGTCACTGCCAAAAGACTCGTGAAATAAGAAAGTCTTCAGTTTCCTCTTGAAAGCCTTAATGTCTTCAATCCTTCGAATACTTCGAGGGAACTTATTATATAGTCTCGCGGCGGCATATTTAAAGGCTCTGGAGCCTAAAGTAGAAATAAATCTAGGTTCCAACAGTTTGAAGCCATCTGTAACTATTCTCATGTCGACACGATTTGTTGACTACGCAATATGTAGCAATTCTCTGAAGTATTTTGGACACCCGGGTTTGATAACTTGGTGGGTTATTGTACACATTTTAAATTCAATTCTCGCTTTAATCGGCTGCCAGTGTATATCGATTAGTATAGGGGTGATCCTTTGTCTAGGTGGGACACCTTTTATCAGTCCTGCTTCTCTGTTTATTATATTTTGTAATTTCTTAGGTTGCACTTTTGGTAAATTGTAATAGATAGAGTTGCAGTAGTCAATCCTGGTAATAACACAGATTATCACAAGAATTATTGTCCAGGTACTTTTTTATAAACGCAATATTTCTTGAATAATAACCAGCAGTTCTTATTACATTATTTATTTGGGCATTTGGATCTGGAACTTTACTAGATATCGGCACCGAGTAATCATTTATGTTCATTAGAATATCCCCCACGTTTTTCACGCTGTTTCTCTTGCCCACCACCATGAATTCAGTTTTGTTCTCATTTAATTTTAGTTGTTTAAATATCATTCATTCTCTAACACTATCAAGGATTCGGTTTAGAGTTTCAGTAACGTGATGTATATCATTTATGGAGAAATAAAATTGTGTGTCATCTGCAAATAGTTTAAACTTCACGCCATGCCTTTGTAGCATTTTCGATAGACCAATAGCATAGATGCAGAATAAGATTAGGCCTAATACACTCCTCTGGGGTACCCCTCTGTTTAAGGGTTCATATGCCAACTAAATAGTCTTTTAGGTATTTGAAGGCTTGGTCTTCAACGCCGATGGACAGTAGATCATTTAGTAGCAGTTCATGCAAAACTGTATCAAAAGCAGCACTGAGATCTAGCAGTATTAAAATACCACATTTATTTTCATCCATCATTTCTTGCATATTATTTACAACAGAGCAGATGGCTGTCTACGTAGAGTATAGGTTTCTGTAAACAGATTGGTTGTTAGGCAAAGCTTCTATTACTTCTAAGTGGCTGACTTGTTTGTAGAGATTGCCTGGCCCTTTTGGCCAGACACGGGCTTTTGCAATCTTGCAGTCCGTGGTGTGGCTGACTTGTTGTTCAAGAATTACATATTCAAGCACTTTTGAGACAAAGGATAGATTTGAAATAGGTCTATGTGAGCTTAATTCCTGGTAGTCCAGTGCATTTTTCAAATCTAGTGTGACTGTAGCCATTGTCTCAAATTTAGGAAACTTACATTCACCAATGCTTGCATTTGCTATTCTCATTGTTATTTCGGGTAGCCTAGAAAAGTCTCTCTCTCCAATTACTTCAGATATTGGCATAGGATCGATCGCGCAGTTTATTCTCTTTGCTCTTTTGATAATTCTGGTGATGTCATCTTGTATTATGTTGTTAAATCGTATTAATTTTGTCTGTGTGCCTGGTGTATCATTATTCTGATGTTGAGTATTTACGAATGACCTGGTTATGTTTTAAATTTTGTTTTTAAAGAATACTAGAAAATTATTTGCTAGTTCCTGGTCACTGCATCCATCAGGTAGCTTCTTTTCTTGTAAATTTCCCATTATACTATTCAGGAGATGATATAACTTATTTATGTCTGTTGCTGCTTCGAGGATCTTTCTCTTATAGCATTCACTCTTTTTCCACTTAGTAGGCAGTTATATTGACACGCAGCAGTTTTGTATTCTACCCAAGTACTTTCAGTTTTTAACTTATTCCTCTTTCTTTCTTTACGTCTTTTTTTTTTTTTTTTTTTTTTTTTACAAATGTATCTCCATCAAACCAAGGAGATTGGTCTTTTACGATTATAGTATTTTCCATCGGTGGGGACATGGTATCATATTCACTTTTACTCACTTTATTGTAAGTGGTCATAAGACAGTTAGCACACTTAGCTCCTAACAGACGTTGGTCATCATGATCACAGGGAATGTTGGTAGAATCATTTATTTTCTTTGTAACTTCTTCAATAAATACGGTAGGAGAAAAATTTGACTTATGTCTAAAATTTATTTTCTTTACTAATGCATATTTCTGTAGACGTGGACTCAACGTGTTAAGTTTCTGTTGTGGGGAGATAGTACATTTCTCTTTGACTTTTATATCAGATACAATATTATTTATGTTATCACTAGCGTATGCCCAGTAAAGTAGTTGTGCAGTCGACATTATTCAATAGTCGATATAATTCTAGTAACTCACTAAATGCCAAAGCGTTAAATTTGATGCGTCATCCATCCAAAAATTGAAGTCTCCACAGATAGCTAATTCGTTTATCTAAATGATAATCATCTCAATGAGAGCACTGAGTTTGTTCTAGGAGGTTTGTAGATTGTTACAAAGGATATTCTTCTATTTTTTGGCATAAATTTTATTTCTATATGTTCAAAGCTCGTTACACTAATTCTTTTCAACGTTTTGAGATTTGAGTAACTTTTATAAATAAAGAGTCCGACACCCCCACCAGACCTACCTTCTCTCGGTACGTGAAAAAGGCATGTGGCGGGGGGGGGGGGGGGGGGGGGTCTTTTTAGTGGACTTTGCATTGTCCAAGTTATTTCAGATAATGCTAGTATATATAAATATTTCTCGTTTATCAATTCTCGTATTTGAACAGTCTCATTACCTACAGTATGTATATTTACATAGCCACAGTTTATGACATCCCTAATAACCATGATCAGTATTTTCCGCTAGTCTTTTCAATTCTAAGTCAAAAGTACTACAAACTCTATAATTTACTGTATGGTCACTTGGTCTGTATAACTTTGTGAAGTTTATACACTTTGACACTTCCGAATTCACTCCCTGGTGGAGTGTCTCCAAAAACAGCTTTGATGATATATCGGCTTTAAATTCTTTCGATAAGACCTTGTGTTGCTTTACTTTTAGAATGCACACAGGTAACTGAGCCGAAAACAATTTGTCCCCTCTACTCCGATCACCGGAACATTTCAACCTACAACGTCAGCCAAAGATAAGCTTCCCAGGTTCAGACACTAGAGCATTGGAATAGAGGCCAGTTTAGTTTAACTAACGCGTTTGATGATGAACCATTTCTATGTTAATGAGTTTGTAACTGCTTTTAATTTCTTTATGACTATTTTCTTACTAATTCAGAATATACGTATATTTATTCGGTGTTTTAATGAGAAATACTATATATGGATTGGATATTATATAAGATATAAGTATGTAAAGCCTATATAACTTTTATCATTTAAATTTCATTTAACGAATATAGCAAAAAAGAAAATAATATTTTGAATATACAGTGTATCAAATGTACGATGGCATCACGAACTTCTGTTTATGGACGCTGGCATCACGAATTCTGTTTGGTTGCCTATGTTGACACGTCAGTTCCAAGTCGTTTAGTGAGGAAACCGAGCCATTTTCTTTTTTATAACCCCTTCCCCCTTCCTCAACATATCTTGCTAATTATTGCTTTCCCAGAATTTAAATAACCACCTAATTACTGAGCAAGAAGATGAGAACTTAAGGATTGCATTATTTTGGAGTAAATGGAACCCATGGTGTTGTAAACAATTATCAAATATATATAACGGATTTTGAGCGAAGCGAAAAATCTATTTTTGGGTGAGATGGCCATGTCGTCCTGATGGAAGTTCCTATAGGGTAGCTTCCTAGGGTATATTACAACTACGGCGATATTCCCAGAGAATTTACCTTAAGGTACCCAGAATTCTAACTCCTGGAGCGAATATCCCTAATGAAAGGGATATCGCGACATATCAGAGGACGTATTCTTGACACGCCACATGGCAATCTGCACCCCAAACAGAGATAACACATCGAAGGGGTCAATTGGCAAGAAAACGAAAACGAGAAAGAAAAAGGGGGAGCTGCTCCCAAGGCTCCCTCTTCTCCCGTGCCTGGCGCCATCTGTATTCCTTGTAGCGATACACGAGGTGCTACAGATACTGTATGTAGGGAGGGGTCCTACAGCCCTTTCATAGAAAGGGAAGGGCGGGTCCATCAGGACGACATGGCCATCTCACCCAAAAATAGATTTTTCGCTTCGCTCAAAATCCGTTTTTTGGGCTCAAGCCATGTCGTCCTGATGGAAGTATACCAGAGCATTACTGTATCTGTGGATTCTCAGAACGTGCCGTACTCCCCGGAGGTAATTTTTCCCTGTCGACTAGACCTAGAGACCTAAGATGTTACCGTTATACATCTTTTCAACTAACCATAAACCATGTTAGAGCTTCCTGCCCACTACAGGGAAGAGTCCTACTAGACTCTGGAAACGTCTCGAAGAGTACATATACCTATGTATGAATACCAGGCAAGCCAATATAGTGGTCTCACCCTATATTAAGTAAAGCATAGTTTGTAAAGAACCACTGCGTCAATATGAAATATCGACCAGTTCTCCGCACAATACTTGTATTGGACAAAGGTTTATATCCGCATAGGAGGAAACTTGTAAATCCGCCACCGTCCCCTTATGGGATGGATTCCTCCCATTAAGGGAAAGCATAAACCAATGCAACATAGCTTGCATAAAGGAACAATCTATTAGAATTATCCCAGATAAAGTACATAGAATGAATGCTCAATTATACCAATAAATTGACACAGGTGAAGGAGACGCAAGGTTCTCAAGAACAAGTTTATTGACAGACAATAAATAGACAGGTTAACAACAATTATATATATATGTATATAAGAAGAGGATAACCAAAACTTTAAGCATAAGTATGATAGTAAACAGAACTTGTTTATCTGAAAGAAAAAAACATTATTGCCACTTTTAAGATACCGAGGTATCAAAGTCATAAAAGTCTGATTTACAAATCAATCACATTAGCGTTAGAAACGCTCGGCACACATGTCTGCACTTATGCTAGGTTCACCTTTGGGAATGGAACAGTCTACGTGGGCAACTCAGTGCCCTCACTTAGTTTGTAGTACAGTATGTAACTACACACTCACCCTGGAATTAATCGTCCCAATTAAAACCACTGTTCCTCGCAGAGTTAAACAGTAGGGTTAACGACGCGACCCACTGCTACCACAGATCTCTTTAGTTCCTCTACTTGCTTCGCATAGTGGCGAAAGAACACTCTGGAAGACTTCCAGGCAGTGTATGAACGGAGATGTTCAAAATCCATACAATTAAAGAAATTTAAGGATGAGGCAACTTTCCTCGGATCGTGACCTGCGGGTGTACTGCCAGGATCCGCTCTGCGAATAAAATATGTGATTTTCGCTCTGAGTTGATTCAGAGATAAATTTGAGCCTGATGTTTCTCCCCTGATTAGTTGACCACCCTTGAAGTCTGAAGTTCTACGAAGATAGACCTTTAGGCATTCTACTGGACATAGAGATGCATCTTCTTTCAGAGGGCAGATTCTCCAGGGACCCCACCTGTTGGTGGGTAACTCATTCTTGGCGAGAAACGTAGGATCCGGAAACAGGTTCAGTTCTCCCCCATCCAGTAACTGAACACGACCTCCCTCTCTCGAGAGGGCTACAATCTCACTAACCCTGGCCCCGGATGCGAGTGCAAATAGGAAAATAACTTTTTGGGTCAAATCCTTTAACGCACACTCCTCATTGCTCAACAGAGAAGCGAAATGAAGAACTTTGTCTAAAGACCTTGAAATAGGCTTTGGAGGTGCTGAAGGTCTGAGCCTAGCGCAGGCTTTCGGAACTTTATTAAAGATCTCGTTAGCGAGGTCGACCTGGAAGGCATATAGAATGGGTCTTGTCAAAGCAGACTTACACGCCGAAATCGTGTTAGCTGCCAACCCTTGACCATGGAGGTGGATGAAGAAAGATAAGCAGAAGTCTGTCGAGATCTCCTGCGTATTCTTCGCCTTGACAAAGGCCACCCATTTTCTCCAAGATGACTCATATTACCTTCTAGTAGATTTGCACTTATATTCCTCTAGGAAGTCTATGCTGGCTTTCGAAATCCCGAAACGCTTTCTCACCGCTAGGGAGAGAAAATCATGAGCTGCAGGGTCCGGGTTTTCTGTAATGAAGTGCAGAGAGTCGACTTCTGGACTCGCTGGGTCAGAACTGGATCTGGTAGCGGTAGAAACTTCAACCGTAGTTCCAATGCCAGGGGGAACCACACGCTGTTCGGCCACTTGTGGGCCACTATTGCCGCTACCCCCTTGAAGGATCTCAGTTTGTTGAGGACCCTCAACAGAAGGTTGTGAGGAGGGAACAGATAAATCTGGACCCTCTGTTCCAGTCGAGGGACATCGCGTCCACTGCTTCCGCTAAGGGGTCCTCGTATGGGGACACGTACAGGGGCAACTTCTTGTTGTCTTTCGTCCCAAAGAGGTCTATCTGCAGTTCTGGGACTTGATTCAGAATGAAGGAGAATGATCCTGCGTCTAAAGACCATTCCGACTCTATCGGTGTGAACCTTGATAGAGCGTCCGCTGTCACATTGTGGACTCCTTGAAGGTGAACTGCCGACAGGTACCACTTCTTCTTTTCCGCCAATCGGAAGATGGCCAACATCACCTGGTTGAGAGGTGGTGACCTCGATCCTTGTCGATTCAAGCATCTCACAACTACCTCGCTGTCCATCACCAACCTTATGTGGATCGAGTGATGCGGGGAGACTTTCTTTAAGGTAAGGAGCACTGCCATAGCTTCTAGAAAGTTTATGTGAAAGGTCTTGAATAGCTTGGACCAAGTCCCCTGGACTTTTTTCCGATGAGAGTGACCTCCCCATCCCTCCTTCGAGGCGTCTGAGTGAATCGTCACCGACGGGGTAGGTGGCTGAAGAAGAACCAACTTCTCTAGATGTCTGGCTTGGGACCAAGGCCTGAGAAGAGTACGTAGCCGAAGCGGAACTGGTCTTCTCAGATCTCTTCGCGCGTTTGATGCATAACTTCTCCAAACTCCGGTTGCATCCTTTAGCTGTGCTCTTAGCACCGGGTCTGTCACCGAAGCAAACTGGAGAGAACCCAGTACCCTCTCCTGTTCGCGCCTTGATATCCTTTCGGAATCTAGAAGTCTCTTGACAGAACCCGCTATCTCCTTCCTTTTCTTCGCCGGGATGGAGAAACGGTGTGACATTAGGTCCCAGTGGATTCCCAGCCACTGGAACTTTTGAGATGGAGAAAGTCGAGACTTTTTTCTGTTGATCTTGAAGCCTAGATACTTTAGGAACTGTATCACTTGACTGGAAGTTTGCAAGCATTCTGTCTCGGATGCTGCCCACACCAGCCAGTCGTCCAGGTAGGCTACTACCTGAATTCCCTTTAGGCGTAATTGTTTGAGAGCTACGCTCGCAAGCTTCGTGAAGATCCTTGGGGCTATATTTAGCCCGAATGGCATGGCTCTGAAGGCGTATAGTCTTCGTTGTAGCTTGAACCCTAGGTAGGGGGAGAGTCGACGGTTGATTGGGACGTGCCAATAGGCGTCTGACAAGTCTATGGAGACGGAATATGCCCTCTTGGGCAGTAAGGTCCTTATGTGTTGCAGTGTTAGCATCTTGAACTTGCAATTCACTATGAGCTTGTTGAGTGGCGACAAGTCCAGAATGACTCTGAGTTTTTCCGAGTCTTTCTTGGGAACACAAAACAGCCTCCCTTGGAATTTGATGGACTTCACCCTTCGGATCACTTTTTTCTCCAACAGTTCTTGGATGTACTCCTCCAGAACGGGGGTGGAGTGTTGGAAAAACCGAGGGCACGGGGGTGGAGTGCTGTACCAGCTCCAGCCCAGTCCGTTCTTGAGTAGGCTGTGGGCCCAGTGATCGAAGGTCCACTGATCCCGAAAATTCTGAAGTCTCCCTCCTACCGGCATCATCTCACTTGGACTGCCGTCCTGAGGTCTTGCCTCCCTGACTGCGACCACCCCTGAATCCCCTTCCCCTTGAGGGGCGCCTAGACGAGCCTCTGGCTGCTCCTCTAGGCTTTGCTCGAAAGGAAGTCGACTGCCCTTCGAACGTTGGGGTGAATGCCGTGGACTGTGTCGACATGGCCTGGGGTACCCACTGGAATGTGGTCGGGGTTTGTGCCACGATCTGGGGCACTGGGGGCAATGGCAATTGCAGTTGCTGTTGCTGTCTAAGTGGCTTGGCTGGCCGAGACGGTAGCCTAGTCCTCATAGTCTTCCTCTTTGGTTGAGGACCCTCATCCGGGGAAGACTTTCTTTTGATAGCCAGGCCCCACTTCTGGAGAAGGTTTCTATTCTCCGTGGCGGCCTTATCAACAACTTCTTTGACCAATTCGGTAGGGAAAAGGTCTTTGCCCCAAATGTTGGAGGAGATTAGTTTCCTTGGCTCGTGCCTCACCGTAGTCGAGGTGAATACGAACTCCCTACAAGCTCTCCTTGCCCTGACGAAGCTATAAAGATCCTTCGTCACTGTGGCCAGATGAGTCTTGGCCACTACCATGAACATTTCATGGACCTTGGGGTCACTTGCCATCGTCTCAAGAGTAGTCTGAAGAGACATTGAGGCAGCCAGTCTTTCTTTTGTCTTGAGCTCTCTCCGCAAAAGAAAGTCAGACAGCTTAGGGAGGTCCTCGCCGAACTGACGTCCGGTAATATCAGCCTCCAACTTCCCAACTAAGAAGGTAAGATGGACGTCCTTCCAGTCTTTGTGGTCCATAGGCAGGGCCAGCGACAAGGGTTTACACTCCCCCAGGGAGGGGCAAGGCTTGCCGGCCTTGACTGCTTTTAGTACAGCCGCAAACCCTTTCTGTAAAAAGGTCAAGGCTCTAGCAGGAGAGGACACAAAGGAAGGGAGCTTCTTACTCAATGCAGCTACCTTTGAGTTCGTGAAGCCCCTCTCTTTCATCGAGGATGAAAGCAAACCTTGAGCCTTAGCATGGTCCATCACTATGACCTCCTTTGGCTCTGTCTCCTCCTTTGAAGCTGGTTCCTTCCTCAACCGGACATAACAGTCCGGATATGACCCCTTGCTGGGCCAGAATTCCACCTCCTCTAGGGGAACTGAACCCAACTTATCCGAGATGACGATCTTTCCAGTCGTCATCGGCATGTGCTCAACATACCTCCACGGGTTAGCATCTGAGCACAAGGGAAGGTCTTTCACATTGAGCCTTTTCTGGGGCCCATGTGATCCTGCAAGCCTCTGCATCTGCAGTTCCATTGCAGTCGCCTTCTCCTGATTCTCCTTCTGCATTTGTTGGATCATTCCAACAATGGAGGAGAGGGCCTGTCCCAGCTCTACTGGGAGAGCGGACGATGTTGAGGGAATAGGCTCAGGGATCTGAACCGGAGTAGCCGACACCTCGTCGACCTCTTCCTCTACAATGTCTGGGGCTTGAACTTCATCCTGGGCTCCTGCCAGGAGGTCTTCCTCCAGACGCTCGGACACGTCAGACATCCTGTCGTCCAACTGGATGTCTTGCAAGGCGACCGCGACTTCAGCATCCACCTGGATCTGAACTTGGGGGATCTCCTCTTGAGGCTGGGGAATCACTGCATCAGCTGATGCCCTAGGGAAAAGGTAAGCCCTCATCTTCTCACTTGGAAGATAAGGTCCAGAGGTGTTCTTCTGGAAGCCCCTTACCCAGGTACGAAGCTTCTCCCTTGCTATATCCCTTGATTCCGCCGTCCTAGGGGAATCAAAGGCCTCAGTAATCAGGTTAGTGCACACGGTACATACCTGAGGGTCCCAATACTGGAGATCACCCTTGGAGACAGCGCATGCTGCATGCCTCCTACAAAACTCATGTCCGCAGAGGTTCTTACTGCGGACGTTGCAGAAAACACTTCCGCACTTCGGATGGTCCTCCTGTAAAGAGAAGAAATTTCCATGAGTATCAAGTGAACTACGTATCACTGGATATGCACAGTTTAGCATAACAAATCAGAAAGGAAAGACACACACTTGTGTTTCCTTCACAACCAATTGTTGCAGTCTTCCAGATAATAAAATCGTATGGTTAATCTCTCCTAGAGTAACCAATGTAAAGTTTCTAGAGGAAACAGGTGTAGCTCACACCTCAGGTATGATTTTAAAATACCGGATAATAGACAAGAAAGAACTCACTTTCTTATCTGTAAGGCAACACCAAAGGGCTGTGCAAGACAACACAAAAGTGTTAGAACACACAGTGCTGTACCAAAACTTATACTATAGTTTTCTTCCTACAGTATATGTTATACTGAAGAATACTGGTACAGTATGGAAGGTAATGTGCCGGCTGGCACACACCATAACTAGCTTTAAAGTATACTACTTAACAGCTATAAGGCGGCGGAACGGTGGTTCAAATGCATGTGCCGGCCGGTAGTAACTGCCGGCCGGCAACAGCCAATGTCGGCCGGCAATGACTGCCGGCCGGCAACTACACAAGGTAGTACCCGGCTGCCGGCCACTGCTCATAGCGACCGGCAGACAAGGGCTTGACAATAGCCGGCCGGCAAAGGTAAACAACCGATGCCGGCCAGCAGCAAAAGAACCAGAGGACTACGACTGCCCGGCTGCTGGCCTCATAGGCCGGCAGCCGGGTCGGGTACAGCACTAGAAGAAAACAGAATGGATGCCGGGATAAGAGCGTAAACTACCTCCAAGCCAGGCAATCCGAAAGAGTACATATAAGGAATGGGAGAATCTAATTCAGGCTTCCTGACCAATGCCGTCTGGCTCTACATGCAGGCATGGATGAGGGACCAAGGGAGGTCTGGGCAGCACTCAAAACAGAAGACCCTTGCCGGCCGGCAGACTCTGCCGGCCGGCAAGGGACTGAGTCAATTCCACATCCTAACCTATCCTAGGTCCAGATGTAGAATGACGTACAGTACTGTAATGGCTAGGCAATTACGGAGATAGAGGGGGAAGGGACAAAAGAGGGTCCTACCAACCTTGCTTTAGTGAAGAATCCCCCGCAGCCAAGAAAACTCATCTTAGCCTAAGGGAGATCCAAGGAGGGAGGCCAGAAATACTTGCCAACCCCCAATGAACCAAAGCAAGGAAGGTGTTGCTACTCCCAGGGAAAGGATCTCATCCTCCCACCGAGAACAGCAACAAGGACTAGTCTGCTAGATCACAAAAGAAGGAATCATCTCGTACAGAAACCTTCGGCAGTGACCTAAGGAGGCTAAGCCTCCTATGTCTGTGTCAGGCCAGCGAGGGAGACTCTACCCCAAGCCAGACAAACACAGACTCAGACTAAAAAACTCTGATGTTCTGTCCCTCTCTGAAGCCAGACTTACTGGAACAGGGAGGTACAGTAACACCCCAGTATAGTTATATCGAAAGTTAATTCAGATAAACCACTAGGGTTAAGCCCAAGGCTTAAACAGAGGGAAAGGGATTGCATACCTTCTCCGAAGAAAAGAAAGCAACCGGGGAGTATGAGAAAGTATACTAAGGCTCCATAAGCAACTTAGCCTAGGCACCAAGAGAATCGATTACCTAAATCACCGAAACTCACTCGTATACTATCTTGGAAATATTCAACATAATCTTAAATGTATAAAAAACAGCCTAAAGCTTCAATAAAATTTTAAAACACTCGGAAATCCAAAATCATGCAGGAAAGTACTAGGACCAAATGACTAGGCTACATGGCCTTGCGTAGGCTGGAGTTGGCGAATACTTCGCCAAAATAATACTAAAAGCACGAGAAAGGAAATCCTATGTAACGCTAAATAGCTAAAATTTATTAAAGCAAAACAACCGGGAATGTCGCTCTGGCTAACTAAAACTCATACCTAGCGAGCGACAGCGTCCATGACGCCTCCGGTAGGCAACGGCTCTTGTAACAAAGATTAATCCTATTAATCACTTTAAAAATTTACCAAGAGCCTACATTTATACATAAAAGAAATGGTACTCAACTTATCAGAGGCCGACGAAGTTGGAGAAGCCATGAAAAGATGAATAAATCCAAGATTTGCGAGAAACACAGGAAAAAACACCGAGTTGTTAAGCTACGCCAAAAGGA
>NC_090740.1:108253671-108263671 GCF_036898095.1 Palaemon carinicauda | reverse complement strand
TTGCGCTTTACTTCCACATTTTTCTCTCTATATTTTTCATACTTCTCTATACTATTACTCTGCAGCCATTCTTCAAAAGCCCTCTTTTTCTCTTCCACTTTTACCTTCACTCCTTCATTCCACCATTCACTGCTCTTCCTAATAATAATAATAATAATAATAATAATAATAATAATAATAATAATAATAATAATAATAATAATGGTATTTAGATAAAATATAAAACAGTATGAAGATCGAAGTGTAAAAAAAGATTTATAGAGAGAGAGAGAGAGAGAGAGAGAGAGAGAGAGAGAGAGAGAGAGAGAGAGAGAGAGAGAGAGAGAGAGAGAGAGAGCTTTTGAATGAAAAATATATCAGCACAATCCAAATTTTTATTGATCCTTCGACCCCGTACATCTTCCCCGGCCAGTCTTGTCTTGCACATTTATTTCTCAAATTATCATCTCGTTTCGTGGTCCAAATAACTCCTGCCTTGGCATACGGCAGTGTGGTCTGCAAGAAGCCTAATCACATAATGGAAAGAGAAAAGTGTCACGATATGATATTTAGAAAGATTTGTGTCTTCGAAAAAGATATAGGAGATGAGAAGGAAATTCGAAAATATTGTACTTTACAAAATTACCATCGCTGGTATTAAGTAGCATCATTGTTTTTATGCACATCTCTCACTGTCTTCTTTCCATGATAGTTACCTTTTTTTTCTATTCCATTTTTATATTCCTAAATTTAAGGGCATTACAGTTCTGATATTTACATACATGGTTATTATTACTATTTAAACTGTCATTATTTCTATTTTATTACCAATTTTGATGCTATCAGTACTATTATAATTTAGGCGATAATTTTTTTTATTAAAAAGGGCAGTTGTGTAGAATCAATCTTGAGCACACTCAATAAGTCAGAGCTGCTTACAGAGAAGCAAAAGGAGTCACAGCTGCTTACGAAAAAGCAAGAGGAGTCATAGATATTTACGAAGAAGCAGGATAAGTCAAAGCTGCTTATAAAGAAGAAGGCTGATTCACAGCTGCTTACGGAGAAACTAGATGAGTCACAACTTCTCATGGAGAGGCAGGATGAATCATAGCTGCCTACAGATAGATACGATGAGTCACCGCTATTTACAGAGAGACAATATGAGTTACACTCTTACAAAGAAAAGGGATCCATAGATGTTCACGAAGAGGCAGGATAAGTCACATCTACTTACGGAGAAGCAGGATGGGTGACAGCTGATTACGGAGAGGTAAGATAAGTCACAGCTGTTTACAGAGAGATAATATGAGTCACAACTGCTCACGAAGAAACTGGATTCATAGCTATTCATGATAATGCAGGATAAGTCGTGTCTGCTTATGGAGAAGCAGGTTGAGTCAAAGCTGCTTACAGAGAGGCAAGATGAGTTACAGTTTCTCAACGAGAGGCCCAATGAGTCACAACTGCTTACAGAAAGGCATGATGAATCACAGCTGATTATGGGGAGTCACCAAGAGTAAAAGCTGCTTACCGAGAGGCTAGAAGAGTTACAGCTACTTGTGGAGACGCAGGATAAATTACAACTAATTACAGAGAGGTAGAATGAGTCACGGCTGCTTACGGAGAGGACGGATGAATCACAGCTGCATATGGTGAGGCAAAATGAGTCACGCTTCTTACAGGGAGGCAGGATAAGTTACAGCTGCTTACAGAGAGAAAGCGGAGTTGAAGGTAAGAATAGGGAATCACTGGCAGGTGTTAAGTCGAGGACAGGTGAGGAAATTCATAGGCAGGTGCTGTCAGGCTTGGGTTGATGTGGGGAGAAGCAAGAAGGGCAGAAAGGCACGGGGAATGGTAGTAAATGCGGAAAATTGTTGTTAGGCACTGGGAGCCATGAGGTGATGTGGGTAGCTGTAGGCTAGTGTGAGGAGTTGTTGTCATGTTCAAGGTGCATGAAGACACGAATAGTTGCATGTAGGTGCTTGGCGCTTTGTGGAGTCAAGGAAAGTTATGTGCAGGTGTGGGGAGTTAGGAACAGGCTAGGGGGTATTTAGTCAGCTAAGGAGAGCCTCAGGAGTTGAAGGGAGATATGGTTAGTTATTGGAATTGCAAGTTAAAGTTGAGTAGTCACTAGCAGGCCTGAGGAGATGTGTGTAGCTGCTTGGAGGCTAGCAAGGATTTGGAGGTGTGGGCAGGATTGATGAGTTGTGGATAGGTGTGGGAAATTATGAAAAGTAGTGGAAGGCACTTACAGTTACAGAGAGTAGAAGACAGGCATTAGAAGGGCTGGGCTGGAGCGGGGAGTTGTAAGAAATATTGTGCAGTGTCACGGGTGTTATGAGGAGTCTCGGGGGTGTCATGGGGAGTCATTAAAAGCCCTTTGAAGGCATAGGGAGCCGCGGGGAGGAGACGACCGATATTGGCAGTTTTGGATAGGTGTGAGGTGTCACAACTAGATGCAGGGACTGGCAGGCAGAATAAAGATTACCAAAGTGGTGCAGGGAGTTGCGGGAAGCTGCCAAGAGTTAGGCTAATCTCTTACTTGTGATTTTATTGTCGATCATTGCTGATTGTTACCAATGCCTCTAGAAAATGTGACCATCAGTAGATGGTGAGAATGGCAATAGGCTAATTTCTGTCTAGAATGACAATTCGAACTTTAAAACGATGGGCGTCGAACATCTGAGAGGAAGGTATAAGTGACAAGGTTAACATCATTCCAATATCTCCCAACTGACAGGATGAATGGCAGGAACCTTGTGCGGTGATGGGGAACACCAATCGTACACATTGCAGGATAATGCACATTGCCATAAAAAACCTTTATAGTGACTGACAATAGACGGTAAGAATCGACAAACCATTGAGTGCCTTGTGTGATGTAAAATGTTTTCCTCAGGCCATCAAACCAAGTCCCCTCACTGCAGCCTATAGCCTGCTTTCGTCTGGGTATTCAAACTCTCGGTCCTTTTTCCAGATATGAAGCTCGTCTAATTTGCATATACATTGGTAATTAAATAAAAAAAAAACTTCGGTTTCGTCATTGTTAGCAAATTTTAAATTTATTATTATTATTATTATTATTATTATTATTATTATTATTATTATTATTATTATTATTATTACTAGTTTTAGATCTCTGATGGTTATTGCCGTTCTTTTCAAGATAATCTCTCTCTCTCTCTCTCTCTCTCTCTCTCTCTCTCTCTCTCTCTCTCTCTCAAATTAAAGGTAAATAAAAAAAGTTAAAAATCAAAGAAAAAAATTGCAAAATTATTGAAATACGGAAATATATTCCGAGATCGCTACTTTCTCCTTTTATTGAATCTTAGGAGAATATTCTAGTTCGGCTAAACATAGGGAACATAACTTTATTGCTATTTTTTTTCCTAATAGTATTAATATATGTGTTGAATCTTATGTCTTGCTTGACATTAATTGGCTCAGTTTGGGGCGTCCTGGGGCCACTGTGTTGGACTTTCTGGTTTATTTCAACCATTTCACATTCTTTTTGGTCATGGTGGCAGTGGTTTCGGATGTCCGTGGTCAGTCTTGATTTTTCGTAAGAATTTTCTAGCGATGCCCACGTGGCCTCCTAATATACACATGCGACCGGTGTAACTGGTTTAAATGACTCCCCGTTTCAGACTCCTCCAGTCATTTGAAACTAGTTTCGGTCGACTCCCCACTAGTTTGAAATGACACCTCAATCAAATGAACCTAGTTTGAAATTACTCAACCGTTGACTTTGCCTTGAGTTGATTACAGTTATGTTCTCCGATGAAATGAAGGAAGTGAAAGTTTTTTGTTCAAATACGTAAGGTATCTTAAACATTTTGTAAACTACAAAGAGGAAAAGGATGATTTCATGAGAAAGGATTGGTCTTTCGTCGTCCAAGACAACTGCAACATCTCTGTTGGATAATTGATATATAAAAAGAAGTAGGATCCATCAGGAAAAATGAAGAAAAAACTTCTAGAACATCAGCAAACCTCCTCATAATGAACTAAGTTGAATGGCTCGGAAACTGACCCTTTCGCTCATTGTCATGCTATCACTGAAAAAGGGAACCAGGACGCCGTCATCAAAAGCTTAATTTTCTATCATGCTACTACCATTAACGAAAATACCAGTTATGTTTTGATAAGGGACTACGACGTAGTCTGAGATATTAACGGCAGTCATCCTGTTTATTTGAAGGTGTTTATGTAGGCCAAGTTCAGTCCAACTCACACAGGGCACAAACATAGATAGATAGAGAGATAGATAGATAGATAGATGGATAATATTATAATGAGTTCTAAATGGCTCTGTTAAAGGACACAGCTTAACTACATGTCTTTCAATTTGTACAAGGCCACAGCTACACCGACATTCCTTTAATGGATTATCATGCATACCTGATCTCTCTATCCAAATTCTATGGAAAAACTTATGTTGGGTCCATTTAATAGATTCTTGTGGTGTAGGATATCCCGCCTCTGCATAGTACACAATGTTAGACGTTGATCATGTTACTCCTAACATTTGTTCCAAGGAAAAAAGTATATTAAGGACGAGATAAAAGCTAAGTCAAACACTCTTATTCTAACAAAAATTGGTATATCATTATTCTTAATTATGAAAATTACATATTCTAAAACATGACACAACTTATTTTTTTAGTACAGGTGGAAAGCTGAGGACACGGAACCACCACTAGTAAAGAGTAAGCCCAAATACATGTAACTAGAACACTGCTCCATAATTAAGCTCCTCACCTGGATCTGAT
Source organism: Palaemon carinicauda (assembly GCF_036898095.1). Lineage (NCBI taxonomy): Eukaryota > Metazoa > Arthropoda > Malacostraca > Decapoda > Palaemonidae > Palaemon > Palaemon carinicauda. The sequence continues at coordinate 108,258,920 of NC_090740.1, read as the reverse complement.
ATGTGTTCCACTCTCCATCATCTATTACAAAAAAAAAAAAAATGGTTTTACTACTGTTCATTATCATACCTAGCTCTTAACAGTACTGCCATTCAATTTCTAGTTTCCTAATCATAGTGTCCCTAATTGTTGAGAGCAACACCGTATCATCTATCATAACTAATATGTGAAGCCACTGTTGGAATCCTTCTGGTTGACACTTCTATTTCATCATGGCTATGAGATCATTAACAAACAATACAAATAGGAGACATGAGGTTGGAGAAAGACAGTATAGTTAACGAGATTATGTATCCCGAGCACAAGGTCATTGTTCACATCAAGTTGATTTTTTTTTCTCAATACAAATGTAATTACTTGTATATTATTTCTATTTTTATTATTCAAAAAGGCAAGTCATTTCAACATGATGTAAGAGTGCTCTGAAACTAGTTTCAAGCAATTGGGGAGTACTGTGAAATTAGTTTCAAGTGACTGGGGAGTGCTGTGAAACTAGTTTCAAGTGTCTGATTAGTGCTGTGAAACTAGTTTTCAGTGACTCCCGGTGTCACATTTACGGGGAGTTATCTCAAACGTCCACACCAAGTTACACACCACGTGCATGTGATGTGGGAATATAATTGTCCTGGGAATGTTAGTTCCATGTGTCGCGTCATTGATTTTGGCCCCTCGTACATTACCAAGCCTTCAAACAACGTGCTTTTCATTTGCCGTTTGTCGTTCAATGTACCTTTCGTTGCCTGATTACCAAAACTGTCTCGCCAAGTTAAGATTAAAGTCAAATCTGAAACTTCGTAAGTCATTCAGCGCCTCACGATTCCTAATGCTTCGGTGTGCATGTAGTGGCGTGCCCTTGGAGATTCGCTGTGAATAAAGTGCTGATGTTACACTAGGGTGTCTTGATTTATTATTTTTCTGGTGGTATCTTGCAAAATCAGCATCGTTCGACGAGAAAATCGTAAATAGGAGGCTAGCCTTACCACGAATTATCTCAGGGGAGCATTCGGCTGTGTGTATTCTTTGCTAGCTGATTCTAGTTAGTACTTTAGTATTACTGGAGCTGCGAGTGATGAAGAGCAGGTTTCATATTGTTTCTCTTGATCTGCCGTAAAGCTATAAGTTACTTCAAATGCCTGTTAGCCTGTATTTGTGAACTTTCCAATAATAATCGGCTAAATAATTTTGGTCCTCACCTTAGCTCCTTTGGCATAAATTCAACTTTTTAACTTCAAGGTAAAATTCATGCTACAGTACTCTTGAATGAATGTTAAATATCATATTGTTTTATAAATATCTAGGAATTGGTGCGCGAGAACTTAAAAGTTTTTTCTGGTGTTGTATTCAATGTCAGATGAGAGAGAGAGAGAGAGAGAGAGAGAGAGAGAGAGAGAGAGAGAGAGAGAGAGAGAGAGAGAGAGAGAGAGAGTAATTCCAGGAATCGGGCCTAAGGAACTAAGGATATCGTATTGATAATCTAATAACTTATTGCTCTGTCAGTCCTCTAATATCTCATTCCTATAATGTATGATATGTGTTTATCAAGTTATATTCCTGAAAGCATTTTTCTTCTTCTAAAAGATCCCTGAAGGACAATGAAAAGAACGTATCATCATTTCTCGCTATGCTCTCAACGTGATTCTTTGCTCTTTTCAGATGAGTTGTTTCATGCCTTCAAATATATATTTTCATATTTTTTTTTTTTTAATTTTCGTTCTTCTTGATAGCAGTGGTCATATGGAGGATAGTCCAAGTTTATTTCAACGAATCGAATATAATGTTTAAACTCTTTTTACCTCAGCCAGCAAAGTTAGAAGGAGGTTATATTTTACTGCCTGTTTGTGTTTGTTATTAGTATCATTATTATTATTGTTATCATTGTTACGAGCCAAGCTATAACCATAGCTGAAAAAAACAAGATGCTCTAAGCCCAAGGGGTTCAACGAGGAAAAATAGCCAAGCGAGGAAAGGAAATAAATAAATGATCTGAAAAATGATGAACTATTAAAATATATTCTAAAAACATTGACAACATCAAATCAGATATTTCATATAATCTTTAAACTATAAAAAGACTTAGACCACCCTGTTCAACATACAAACAATTGCTGCAAGTTTGGACTCTTGAAATTCTATCGATTCAACTACCCTATTAAGAAGATCCTTCCACAACTTAGCCAAAGCTGGATTACAACTTCTCGAATACTGTGTGGTATTAAGCTTCATGATGGAGAAGGCCTGGGTATTAGAATTGCCTGCATGCCTAGAATAACGCACAGGATGGAAATGTTGGGGTAGATCTGAATGTAAGGGGTGACCAAAATTAAAAAAATAAAATCTTATGCAACATGCATAAACAAATAATTGAGTGACGGTGACAAAGATTAATATCTAGATAAGAAATTAGAAAATTAATAGACCGTAAGTTCCTGTCCAACAAATTATGATGCGAATCAGCACTTGAAGACCGGTGAACAATAATCGAAACAGGGTAGAATGAAAGAATTAAAGCACTCATTCAGTATAGATTGGTCACCGAAAATCTCAAGAGACTTTCTCTATAAGCCAGTTTTTTGCACAATTGAAGAAGACAGACCTATAGTGGTTCTCAAAAGTAAATTTGATGTCGAGATTCACACCTAAAAATTTTAAAAGAGTTATACAGAGTTAAAGAAACATTACCAATGCTGAGATACAGATGTTGAGGAGCCTATGTCTTTCACCTACTTACAATCATACTTTGAGTTTTGTTAGGATCCAACTTCCTGCCCCATAATTTGCTCCATGCACTAATTTTAGCTAGATCTCTATTAAGGCATTTAGCAACCCCAGATCTACGTTCAGGATATGGAATTGATGCAAAGAGAGTAGCATCATCTGCATATGCAACAAGTTGGTTTTCTAAGCCAATCCAATCATCATGTGCATATAGTATGAAAAGTAAAGGCCCAAGAACACTTCCCTGAAGAACATTAGATATCATATTCCTATTTCACTATGATTCCAATCAACAACTGTTTGCAATCTTTTGCTGAAAAACTGAATACAAATTTCAAGAAACGACCCTGTGGAGGATTAATTTTTGTTTTTATTTTCTTATCTATTTATTGTTTCCCAAATATATATATATATATATATATATATATATATATATATATATATATATATATATATATATATATATATATATATATATATAGAGAGAGAGAGAGAGAGAGAGAGAGAGAGAGAGAGAGAGAGAGAGAGAGAGAGAGAGAGAGAGAGAGAGAGAGTGTGTGTGTGTGTGTCAGCGAGCGAGAGATACTTAGTGTATTGATTGTTTGTTGTGAGAAAAACTGTTGGTATAAGTGAGATTAGTTTTTTATGTTTTAGCTAGGTTAGGACAGTGGTGCATGTCTTAGGTAAATGATTATTTTGATTTAAATGCAGCTAGAGGCAGTTGTGTTTGTGAATGCTGGATTATAATTTTTATTCTTTTACCAGCGTGGAAGTGTTGATTTATTTTTGAGTATGTACTGTTTTGTTTATCTTTGCTTGTCGTGATTCTGAATAAGAAAAATTTTATTACTTATCTTTGATTATAGCGCGATAGTTTAGTTAGCTTGAAGTTTTCATAAGTTTTTTTTCTTTTTTATTTTGCAGACCGTAATTCCTCCTTTGGAGGGAACTTATTTTTGAATGTTGCTCAACCGTTGGTGACCTGGCCTATATTACTATCATATTTAGACTGCTCTTTGGATTGACCGATTGTTGATGACCTGTATTGCGTTAAAGAACCTGATTTGGTTGTTCATGTGCTTTAATATTATGACGATGATGATGATGATAGTGATGATATAGACTGCCCAATCAAGAGAGGCAGGAGTAGCAGATTGCCACAAAATATCTGTCTGCCACAGAGTTATTGTGCCCAGTGTTGCGTCTGCCACAGAGTTGTAGCATTGGCCTGAAAGGACTGTTATCCCTTGTGCGGACAAAGAGGTCCACACATAAACAAATATTGTTTTTGGTGTGCTGTTAATTTTAAGTTTTGTTAGGGGGTTTTGTTGGTTTATTTGAATGGTGTTACATCTAATGTTTATTTTGTGTTAAATTTATGATTAGTTTTAAGTGTAATTGTTTTGGTTGTGGATGGTTTTATTTTAAATGTTAGTTTGTAAGAAATATAGTATTAAGGTTATGTTTTGTTTTTATGTCCTTTTTGTCCAAGAGTCCCGATGCTGATAACTTAAGGGGAAAGTTTGTCCTGAGGAGACATTTGTCTTTTTAGAGTGATCAAGTGTGTGGGGCTTGTTATTGCAACATACCGCCACAACCCATCCATTCCCAACTGTTGGAGTTTGGTAACAAGGGCCTCATGATTAACATGGTCAAAGGCAGCACTGCAGGTAAGGGTAATCATACGAAATTCTTAACTACAATCAAGGGATTTTTGTACAGCATTGGAGATTGTATGAAGGGCCTCACACGCTCCAAGGCTGTTAGTGTGTTTGTGTGTTTTTTAGTGACCACCATCCTGTCCACAATTTTAATCGTAGAGTAGTGAAACTTACATGGATTAACTGTTATGTAAAAAGCTGGAAGATACTAAATTTTGGAAGGTCATGATCAATGGCTTAGGTGACGGTTAAGCAAAATGTCCTATTCACGTAATAGGCCATAAATTTGGCCATCGCTGTTACAAGGATTTCAAACTTGGATCATATTTCAGTGTATGAAAATCCATGCCAATTCATACATGTTAAGTTCGAAGGTCAAGGTCGAATCCATGGTGAAGGTCGGGCAAAAGATCAAATTCTGATCATCAACCATACGGCCACAATTTTAATCCTAAAGTAATGAAAATTTCATAGATTTTAAACTTATGTAATGAGCCTGAAATTATTAAATTTTAGAAGGTCAAAGGTCAAGGTCATGGACGAATAAAACGTCTATGTTACATAATCGACCATTAGTTAGGGCACCGTTGTCATAAAGACTTCAAACTTGGTTCTTATTTGAGTGTATGAAAAGCCAGGCCAATTAATACATGTTAAGGTCAAAGGTCAGAGGTCTGTGCTCTATTGAGTACCCCTCTAATTATTTATGTAACGTAAAAGTTCATGAGATTTTATTCAGCTATTTTCAGAATAAGACGAAGGAGGTATCTTTAAAACTATGTATATACTTATGTTCGGATGTATGGGAGGTCTGTGTCTGTATACATGAGAGAGAGAGAGAGAGAGAGAGAGAGAGAGAGAGAGAGAGAGAGA
>NC_090740.1:108241171-108248671 GCF_036898095.1 Palaemon carinicauda | reverse complement strand
CATTTAGTACTGGCATTTTTAGAAAACAAACTTTTACAGGACTTAGGTTAAACTTTTTTAGTCACTGTCCGATTTCATTCAAAGTAAACTCATGTAAAACATTAATTTTTAGAGCTTTTAATCTTTCTTCAGATTGGGGTAGATTCCACGAGGAAATTAAATTTTTAAAATCATATTTTATTAGGAACTGTTATCCATGCGACGTGTTTGATAAATTTACAAAACAGTTGTGATAACTTTTTTACTCCGAAAGCCACCGTACTAAACGTACCAAAGAAGCAAATGTATGTGTCTCTACCATTTATATATAACTATAAAAATGTTAAATGTAAACTTAAGAAAGCTCTTTCTAATTTGTATCCATATGTTAATTTTAAGTTTGTATTAAAAAATCCACTATCCATAGGCAGCATGTTCACATTCAAAGACACTCTACCAGATTTGATGCGGTCCTCAATTGTTTATTTATACAATTGTCCTAATTGTAATTTAGGAACTTATTGTACCAACCGTGTTTCACACAATTGTACATAATTCCTTTTGTATATATTATGCTTGTATCTTCGCTCTTCCCTCGCACTAAAACGAACATGAAAATTCATGTCTGGTTTTTCCTCTGTAATATTGTCTGTCTTATGAACTTGTTATGTCCTGTTGCCTTGAAGTTTTGTATATAAGGAGAGTGTTCCACAATAATATAACTGAGTCGTTTCCAATCTGCCTTTGAGTTCACACCCTTACTCGGCGCCGTCACATTGGTGACCCCGGAAGTCGACTCGCTCCCACTGCCTTCCACCCCCACCTCCCTCGCCCCTCCATCGTTGGTACTATGACGGAGACGGACTCTACAGTTTCTACTACAGCAGTTGGCGATGCGGCCGCCCCATTGAAACTTTCACCGTTCGCCAGCAGAGAAGCGTTTGCTTGGTTTCAACGCGCTGAAGTCCACTTTCGTATCAGGGGCGTGACTCGCTCAACCACCAAAGCGGATTATGTTCTCGCGGCGATACCCCAGGACACCTTCCCAGAAATATCCGACTGGCTTTGTGAGCAAGGAGACACCCCAATAGCGTATGATGCCCTCAAAACATACCTTCTGCAGCAGTACTCGCCGTCGCCAGCCGCCCTTATAGCAAAGCTTTTTCAGCTCTCGCAACAACCGTTGGGGGACCAAAGGGCTTCGCTTGCCCTCAGGGAAATGACCAGTATCGCTCGCCTTCAACCTGCCGCAGACGGCTCTCCTCGTGAGGTGAACCTACTCCGTGCCCTTTGGGTACGCCGTTTACCTGAACCTGTACGCGCTGCCATACCCGATGTCGATAGTTTACCCATAAAGGACTTGATGACCAAAGCCGACGCCCTTATGGACAGCCACTTCAAGACCTCCATCAACGCCTCCACCCCTGACGACGAGGATGCCTATTCAACGTCAACCGAAGCTGACATGAATGCCGTAGGACATACACGCCTACCCCGTGACGTGCCGAAGCGGCGACAAAGCCGCCCACCACCCACCAATCGCTCGCGCGCCAACGAACGACTTCTACAGCCACTTACTCCCTCCCATCCGCCGCAGTTTTTCTACTACCACTTCAGATTCGGGGCAACCGCGAAGAAATGTGCCAAAGATTGTCAGTGGCCAAAAAACGTGTAAGTAGGCCATCGCTTGTGGCGGTGGCCTCCCATGTTTCTAATCTTTTCTTTTTACAGGATGCAGGAACGGGCGTGCGATTTTTGGTAGACACGGGTGCTTGTCGTTCTCTTTTGCCAAGGAAACTCTTCAAGGCACAACGTAGTCTGTCTACATCTGCCGACGTCCGCTTGGTAGCTGCCAACGGATCTGCGATATCCACCTACGTTTACGAGAACCTCACATTATCGTTCGGAAACGGTAAATTCAATTGGAAGTTTCTCATTGCTGACGTCACAATGCCAATCCTCGGTGCGGATTTCCTCTCTCATTTCCACCTTCTGGTCGATGTCGCCCACCGACGATTGGTCAACGCAGACTCGTACTTGTCGACACCTCTTCAACCCGCCCCCTCTAACCTCGCTCTCCACATCAGCGCACCCACGGATGCCTACGCCCACCTCCTCAAGTCGTACCCGGAAGTTTTCCGTCCAGAACTTCGCCAAACGCCCACGTTTCCTGCCAAGCACGATATTTATCACCATATCAAGACGACGGGACCACCAGTCTTCGCAAAATTCAGACGTCTGGCACCGGAACGATTGGCAGCCGCCAAACAGACGTTCGCCGAAATGGAGAAAATGGGCCTTTGCCAAAAAGCCTCCAGCCCATGGTCGTCACCCTTACACATCGTTCTGAAGAAAGACGGCTCCCTCCGTCCGTGCGGGGATTACAGGCGCCTGAACATGCAAACAGAACCGGATCACTACCCCCTCCCAAACATTGCCGATGTAACCTCCTACCTGCACAAAGCGAAGGTTTTCTCTACGCTCGACCTCCTGAAGGGGTATTATCAGGTGCCTATGAACCCAGAAGACATCCCCAAGACTGCCAATACCACTCCGTTTGGCACATACACCTTCAATTACTCCTGTTTTGGCCTTCGTAATGCTGGGGCAACGTTTCAACGTCTCATGGATGGCATCTTAGGGGACCTCCCTTTCTGTGTATGTTATGTGGACGACATACTTGTGTTCTCCTCCTCAAAAGAGGAACACCTCCGTCACCTGCACATCGTGCTCGACCGCCTGCAACAAAACGGCCTTGTAGTCTGGTACGACAAGTGTACCTTTGGCGCCAACGAAGTGTCGTTCTTAGGGCACCGTATCACTCCTGAAGGAGTCCATTCCCTCCCTGAGAAGGTAGCAGCCGTTTAGAATTTCCCCGCGCCCTCGACCGTCAAAGCTCTGCAGGAATTCTTGGGCATGATCAACTATTATCACCGTTTTCTGCCAGCCATTGCCGCCACTCTTGCTCCCCTCTACGTCCCCCTCAAGGGCAAGCCAAAGGACCTGAAGTGGGGTCCCCTTCAAGAAGCAGTCTTCACCAATGCAAAGAAGGCCCTATCAACTGCTGCGGCTCTCACTTTTCCTATCCCACACGCCCCTCTTCTTCTCTCCACCGATGCCAGCGACGTCGCTATTGGTGCAGTACTCGAGCAAGTGGTCAAAGGCTCGCCCCGCCCATTGGCCTTCTTCAGCAGAAAACTGTCCAAGGCAGAATCGGGTTATTCTACCTTCGATCGAGAATTGCTAGCGGTGCACTTGGCTGTCCGTCACTTTCGCCATTTCTTAGAAGGTACGCCCTTTGTCATTCGCACAGACCATATGCCTCTGGTGCACGCCTTCACTTGACAGTCTGACGCCTGGTCCGCCCGTCAACGCCGACATCTCTCCGCCGTGGCTGAATACAATTGCACCCTCCAATACGTCCCTGGGAAAATGAATCCCGTTGCCGATACCCTGTCAAGAAACACGTTGGCTGCCGTTCAACTGGGATTGGATTACAACGCCCTGGCTGAAGCCCAACGACAGGATCCAGAGTATCAAGCTTGTAGGACATCCTGCACGTCCCTCCGTTGGGAAGATTTTCCCCTCGAAGACTCCAACACCACCCTCCTCTGTGACGTCAGTACTGGTAGACCGCGACCTTGGATTCCTGCTCCCATGCGCCGACTGGTGTTTGATTTCATCCACGGCCTTTCAGTTCCCTCGTGCCGTTCTACTGCACAGCTGCTGAAGGCAAAGTTCATTTGGCACGGCATTTCTAAGGATGCTAAGGATTGGGTCCGCGCCTCTACTTCTTGCTAAACTTCTAAAGTACATCGACACACGGATTCAGGAGTGGGCACCTTTCCTCAACCTCAGCGTCGTTTCGCACACATTCACGTCGACGTTGTAGGCCCCCTACCCACATCACAAGGACATCGTTATTTACTCCGTGCCGCCAGACTTACAAGCCCCCAGCGAAGCATCACATACCAACGGACTTGCACTCTGCAACGCACGTCTTCCTTCGCAAGGACACCAGCAAGCCACCACTAACGCCCCCTCACACGGGCCCTTTCCTTGTGATCCGATGCAGTCCGAAAGCATTCCTCCTAAACATTCGGGGCAAAGAAGACTGGGTCTCCATTGATCGTCTAAAACCTGCTTATCTTCTGCCAGATGACCCGCCTACAGTTCGCCTATCTAGATCAGGGCGCCCTATTTAACATGTACAGTATGTCATTTTTAGGGTGGGAGCCATGTACCAACCGTTTTTCACACAATTGTACATAATTCCTTTTGTATATATTATGGTTGTATCTTCGCTCTTCCCTCGCACTAAAACAAACATGAAAATTCATGTCTGGTTTTTCCTCTGTAATATTGTCTGTCTTGTGAACTTGTTATGTCCTGTTGCCTTGAGGTTTTGTATATAAGGAGAGTGTTCCACAATAATATAACTGAGTCGTTTCTAATATGCCTTTGAGTTCACACCCTTACTCGGCGCCGTCACATTATATTGGTTGTTCCAACCGTCTCTTGAGGATCCGCATTGACTCTCATAGAGGAGTCAGTCACCGTACAGGTTGTATTTTAAATAAAAAAGAATTTTCTTCCATACGTAATCACGCTCAAGAATGCAAGCAATTAATTAACTATTCTAATTTCAAAATACTACCCCAATCACCTAATAGCTATTCTCTACCTTCCTTAGAATCACTTTTCATTAAACAGCTATCCCCTACTCTCAATCACTCAACAACCTCTGTTCCTTTACATATTGCCTAACGACTTTCCCCACTTAATCTTCAAACCATTACTTACATGCTCTAACGTCTAAACCTCCCCGTCCTTCCATGTCTCAGTCTAGGATTTTTTTCCATACTACTATGGGTTTCACAGACAGTGCAAGTGCGATTTTTTGCAATTATTCTGTAACGAACAGTCGTATCAATACGAGATGTTGCTATAGGGTATTAAACCCAGTGAGGAAATTTATAGGGGTATAATGAATCGTTAATTATTAATTATAAAGACACTTGCCCCTATGCCAAAGGGCAAAATCTCAATCATCCAGTCACAAAACCGAACAATAATATACAGAACCTCTACCTCCACCCCCTCCCTCCCTCTCCTTTCATCCCTCACCTGCTCTGCCCCTGCTTCAAGCTATTTCTCTCCACCTCCACGCCATCCATCCCTCTCCGTTCTTTCCCTTCCCTTCATGCTCTCTTTCTGAGAAGGTAGCTCAAGTTGCAACTTATTTTGTATGAATTTTTTTATATCAAGCACTCTATCTATCTATCTTATCTAATTATAATATTTATTGTTGTATATATGGAACAATTCAATCGGTTGTTACCTATCAGATGACTGACTGCTTTATTCACTGGTTTGCTCATCTCTCTCTCTCTCTCTCTCTCTCTCTCTCTCTCTCTCTCTCTCTCTCTCTCTCTCTCTCTCTCTATGGTATTGGTTATGTAAATAATTATTAGATTGACACCTATCTGAAGGGTTTTGGAGTAGCTGAGTGATGACACTATGACTGATAGGAAAATGGCTGTTGTATACGTACCTGCGTTTTCTTGCCTTCTTTTGGCCAACCTTATTTCTACTCAGGGCATTAGCCATTTACTGGTATTACGAGGGAGAGCTTAAAGAAGTGATGGCCACCTCAGAAGATGTCTGTCCGTATGGTTGCAGAAATGAGTTTGTCAGTCACCCAACTCTTCAACTTTTTTAATAAAGAGAAAGCTGACAACTGCCTTCAGATTAGTTTGCATAGGTGACTTGTTACAGTTACTCTATGAATTACTAATAAATATTGACCCTTTCCACAGGACATTCATCAGAGTTAAAGCCTTGATTATACTGATACATTTATTTTCAAGTGATGGATGTTTAAGATTTTATTTTATATAATACATATCTATATAAAGTCTTTCCTTCATACAGGCCTTACCACCGTGTTGCAGCAGCCTTGAGGATGAAATTGAGTACCGTGCATTCAATTGTGTATCATAGTACTAAGCCACGTCCCGTCACACCACCAACGCCTCCAGCACAGCCTATCTTTGACAGTTTCTCTGTAGGAGCCATACGTCGACACATCCTTACAAAGTTTGTTGCCAAGAAGGCTTTTACTCTCGCATCCCTGGATCAGACCCTGAAGGAAGAAAGCATCATCCCCGAGAGTACATCAAAGATTAAGCTATGGCGCTTACTCCACAAAATGGGAATCGAGTATAAGACCACTCAGCGCAAGATGTATGTCAGGAAGGAGTCAATTGACATCATGTGCCAAAGGATACGTTCCCTGCGGGACCTTCAAAGACATAGGGAAGACGGCAGGGAGGTAGTGTACCTGGATGCAACGTGGTTCACAACCAGAATGAGCCATAACATGGAATGGGTGGATACCACGCAGCCTAATACCAGTGCCAATTACAGCCGTCAGGTGCCACCAGGTGAGGGGGAACGTTTCGTGGTAGTCGCAGGTGGTACAGCCGATGGCTTCATTGACGGTTCCTTCCTCAGTTTCCCTGCTAAAAATACCAGCGGCGACTACCACGGGGAAATGAATGGCGATATATTCCTACGTTGGCTAACAACTCAGCTCCTGCCACTCCTGGAGGAGCCTTCGGTATTAGTGATGGACAATGCCCCATACCACAGTATAATGACAGAAGATAGTCGTTGTCCCACCACAGCTACCAGGAAATCTGACCTCATTGAATGGTTACAGCGCAGAAATATATCCTTCCCGCAACATGCTACAAGACCTGAACTCCTATACATATGCCGTCAAAATAGGCCAGAGCCTAAGTACAAGGTAGATAACACCATTCGAGAATGGGGCCATGAAATCGTTCGCCTGCCGCCCGCACATCCCGAGCTCAATGCAATCGAGCAGGTGTGGGGACACATGAAACTTTACGTGCGCTCCTCACTCCAACGTTTCACCCGAGCCGACCTACATGCCAGATTAGAGGAGGCAAGGATCTCTGTCACTCACGATGTATGGGCAGGGGCAGTACGTCGATCACGAGCGTTTGAGGATAGTTATCGTTCAACAGATAACATGCATGACAGTATTGATCCAGTCATTATTAATCTTGACAGTGACACTGAAGATGAAGTTGACTTGCTATTAGAAAGCGATGAAGACTAAAAAAAAAAATAGAAATAAAAACACACAAAAAAATAAACAAACAAAAATTAAATATGAAGGTTATGCCCTACCCACATTCGAGTCCCATCATCGGTCGATACCAATATTCAATCAAATTCAATTAGGGGGTGGGGGGGGGATATATGTGGCATTAGGTGAAATAAAGATTTTGTTTCTCATTTCCTATAGATACCTATCATCTATGCTCATACCCAAAACCGAAATATGCAATGATATAATTGTGTACAATTACATATTGTTCAAACTCAAAGACAATATATATATATATATATATATATATATATATATATATATATATATATATATATATATATATTTGAATATATATATATATATATATATATATATAT
>NC_090740.1:108233671-108236171 GCF_036898095.1 Palaemon carinicauda | reverse complement strand
TTCTTCCTCCTCTTATGGTTGTTGTGACTGTCTCCCTATTACTGATACATGACCAGGCACAGGGGCTGGTAGTGGCTTTTGGGCACTGGCATTACCACTCGTATTCCAAACAACATATGGGCTCATCACGTTGACGTGACACACCTAGTGTTCCTTTTTTCGGTCCCGTGTCCATACCACACTATCCAGTTGGCTGACCTTCTTCATGACCTTATACGGTCCCTGGTACTTGGCTGCTAAGAGACTACCAGGCACAGCTATAAAGATGAGCTCATTATCTCCCACATGGAATTTTTGTGCTTCTGTTCTATTCTTTTTGTCATATCAGGCTTTCATTTTTCCTTTAGACTTTTGGCAGACCTCGTGCAAGCGCTGTCGAAAACTCGCCACATAGTTTTGCACATTATTATTTTGTTCATCAGGGGTAATTTTTCCCTCAAAAGTTTGAGAGGTGCACGTACTTGATGTCCAATGACCAGCTGATAGGAGGAAAACCCTAGAGATTCTTGCCACGAATCTAAAATAGCGAACAACAAGAATAGTACGCCTGTTATCCAATTTTGTGTTTTCTGGTCTTTGCAGTATGCACATAATCCCTTTTTCTGTGTGGTAGGAAAACTTTCCAAAACACCTTGAGACTATGTTAATAAGAAGAAGAAATTATGTGCTGCACTCTTTACTCCTTAAGGGTCCCTTCAAAAACTTTTGACATGAAGACACTACATCTGTCAGTTTGAATAGCCTTTGGACATCCGAATATGCTGGCAATCTCTACCAGAGCCTGTGACACATTGTGACTTGTCGCTGCCCGCAACGGGTACACTTCAGGGAAGCGTGTCGACGCACACATTAGCGTCAACAAATGTGTTCCTTCTTTGTCTTTTGCAGATATACGAACAATATCCATGATGATCTCGGAGAAGGGTTCTTCCACCACTGGGCTGGATTGCAATGGTGCATTTTAATAATTTGTATCCTTTTTACCAATCAATTGGCACAAGTGACAACTACAGCAATATTCTGCAACTCCTCTGGCCAAAAAAATTCCCGGGAATCTTTCTCACGCGTCTTGTGTACTCCTAATTGTCCTCTCATTGGCTGCTCATGAGCTAACCTTAAAGTATCCTTTCGGTACTTTGGTGGCACCAACAACTGATGTAAAATACTCCACTCTGCCTTAGCAGTCACTTTTCTAGGCAGCCATTTGTGCATTACGACATCATCCTTCAGATAGTAACTGGAGGATTCAGCTTTGGACACCCGAATCTGCTCGTGAACTCTACCTGAGCCTGTGACACATTGTGACTTGTCGCTGCCCGCAACGGGTAAGCTTCAAGGAAATTTATCGACGCACACATTAGCAGCAACAAATGGGTTCCTTCTTTGTACCAATTTCCCTTACCTGCGATGAGAATAGGTTTTTTTATTTAAGTAAAAGAGGGGAAAATATCGAATGGCACTTCGCTAAGTAATAAAGGCAAAGAAAAAATTATTTACGACTATAGTAATCTGCTTCATTGCAATTAAGTGAGAGTAAAATCCAATTAAAAATATTCTACTGCGCTGAATTAGCTTCCACAGATATCCGAACAATATCCATGATGATCTCGGAGAGGGGTTCTTCCACCACTGGGCTGGATTGCATTGGTGCATTTTAATAATTTGTCTCCTTTTTACCAATCAATTAGCATAAGTGACAACTACAGCAATATTCTGCAACTCCTCTGGCCAAAATAATTCCCGGGAATCTTTCTCACGCGTCTTGTGTACTCCTAATTGTCTTCTCATTGGCTGCTAATAAGCCAACCTTAAAATATCCTTTCGGTACTTTGGTGGCACCAACAACTGATGTAAAATACTCCACTCTGCCTTAGCAGGGACTTTCTTAGGCAGCCAATTGTGCATTAGGACATCATTCTTCAGATAGTAACTGGAGGATTCAGCTTCGAGTTCAATCAGGGATCCAACTTCTTCCCTTATCCTTGCAGGTTCTGAGTCTTGTTTTTGAGCTTCTATGAATGACTCCCTCGAGTATTCTAAACAAAATAAACCGGGCTGCATCAACAACCCTGAGCGTTTGGGAAAAAGTACCTGTAAGCGAACAGGTAGGAACATCATTTGTGTCCTTTTTCTGTTAGGTGGTGCTAGCACAGGTAATAGCTCATGCTGGATAATCATTTTAATCATTCTTCACCTCCCTTTCATTGTTGTCAGCATGAATTTCACGTGATGTTGTGCAACATCGTTTTCAGGCTATGTCATTTCCGAATAATAACTGTACCCCTTGCATGGGTTCCTCATCCACCAAAGCAACTTGAAATGTGTTGGAAATGAAAGAAGAGTTCAAATTCACTGCCTATAAGTTCAATTTATCTCTTTGCCTTATGTAGCGAACCAAAACAGTTTCTCCCAAAGCGGACGATTCATCACATGGTAAGACTGCTCTATGTAACAGATTCTGTTCAGCTCCTGTATCATGCATAATACTTATCTGTACAGG